>NW_025110682.1:104167-155986 GCF_011392965.1 Frieseomelitta varia
CAAAAAAAAAAAAAAAAAAAAAAAGAAAAGAAAAGAAAAGAAAAAGGAAAGAAAAAGAAAAGCAAAAGGAACAAGAAATAGCAAGGAGAAAAACGAAGAAAGAGGAAAGAAGTGGTAAAAAGCGTGGCTCCTCGACGCATTCAGCAACCACGCAGCTTTCTTGAATTCCTGAAGGCGGCACTCACACACCGTCCCTTCCGTCGTGTCGCCTCTTTCGTAAACGAGGACCGTTGGAGGAAGTTGGCGACGAATGCTCGTATCGCGTCTTCAAACCGTAGAGCTTGCGCGCGAGTTACTTTTGTCCTTTCCATGCTCGTTCCTCCTCCTCCAGCTTGCGCGTCTTTTCTTCCGCGTAGAAAAGGAGAAGGAGCCCGGCGCATAGGAAAAGAAGAAAAGCAAGTGGAGGACATTCAGGAGGCTTTTCTTTCTCGTGGTCCTCTCATCTTCCTCCTCCTCCTCCTCCTCCTGCTCCTCCGGTTCTCTTGCTTCTTCTCCTTCCTTCTTCTCCTCCTTCTCTATCTGCTCTGCCTTCTCGTGTCATCGCACGAAAGCCAACAGACACGAGTGTAAAGTAAAAGACCGCCGAGAGGGGTTGCCGGGACGAGAAAAGTTGCCGGTAGAACGCGAAATAGAAAGAAAGAAAGAAAGAAAGAGAGAGAGAGAGAGAGAGAGAGGGGGAGTGAGGGTACGAAGTGTGGGGAAAAGAGCGAGGAGGTAGGAGAGTGTTTTTTTCGCCATTGTCCAACGCGCATCAAGAAGAAAAGCTCTTCTGACGACGAGTAAGCGTGCACTCGACATTACCGTTGGAGTTCGAGGCTTGCAACCGGCTCCGACTCCTTCCACCGGATACCTCTTTTCTCTTGGTCTTCTTCTATTTACGACGTAAGTAGCACGAGGATCCGTATACCGAGCGGCGCTCTGATTTCTCTAAGTAGCACTCTGCCGATGGAGAACGACAGAGACGACGACGACGACGACGACGACGACGACGACGTTGACGACGACGTCCACGACCGGCTTTTTTCTATAAGCCTCGTCGTCCGGAAGAGGCCTCCCTTACGAGCTAAAGAAGAAAGACCGCGGGGAACGATGCAGGAAAAGTGTTCCGATAGGAAGTGGCTGCATCCGACCGTCTGCAGCTCGGTTCTTTGTACGGAAGCCCAGGAGCTTGTGCCGGGATTACCGGTATGTACGTTGCATTAGCGATGCCGAAGAAAAGCTTCTGGCTGGCGGAAAGGGTACGGATGAATAGGAGTATTTTAGCTAACGACCGAACTAGAGCCTCGCCAAGAGCATTAATTTGACGATATGATTAACTCGGCGAACGAGTGGGATGATAGTGAGCCTTGAATCGCGGCCGACTTACTTACTTTCGTCGATGAGAGGTCTACAGACACGCGATTTGTTTAAGCAATACCGTCTGCATTTTTCTCCTTTTTCTTTTCTCTCCACCGTGGGGTTGGAAACGGTGTCAGAGAATTTAAAACGTTTCATTTCGCCGCCGAGTGTAATAATTCTGTTTCTGGAATTATCAGTTTAGGAATTGTTATCTTGATTCTTTGTAAATCTACATTCTTTTTGTAAAAGATTCAGATATTTAAATTAGGACTAATATAATTAAAATACGCGGTAAAAATATTTTTTTATAAATATTTTGTTTATCGAATAGTTTGACAAGTTGGACGTTTGCGATTAATCACTTCTTTGTTAGTAATTGTGATGAATTTTCTACTTTTGTTGAAACAAATTTTTTGCAAAACAGATGTGCAATTTTCTTGCCTTTTTATATATTAACATTTTATTTTCTATATATTATTTATTTATATATTGAAAGCGGTCTCACAAACTATCTATGGGTAATGCTTACAAAAAAATATATAAAAATATATAAATTATTTTAAATTAGTACTTTATAATTTATTAGTTTCCGCGTAGTTCGTGAATTGTCATCAATAATCCACCGCTTGCAAACGTCTCGAACCCTATAAAAAGAAGAAGCTTTTCACTTCTCAAAACGATCGAAGCTTCTTCTCAGCAACCGGAGGCGGGTTCACCATGACCCAGTAATCTTTGAAAATAATTCTGAATGACGTTGATCGCGGACCAACGGATGCAGACGGTGCGAACTGGGTCGAAGACGCGGGAAACTTTGCAGCCGGCCAAGTTCTCGTCAGGCCAGATCTGGAGCGTCTCCTCAAACTCTCTCTCTCTCTCTCCTTTCTCGTCGCGTGTAAACGGGGTCTGGATCAAAGAGCGGTGACGACGAAACAGACAGAGACGAGACGAAGAAGCAAGACAGGAAGTAATACGCGATAAGGGAACGAGACGAGGGACCATCCTCTCGAAAGTTCGTCACCGTTACGACGAAGGGATTATACATGTTACGTTGACGGGGCAGGAGTGCCCCCTTCCGTGACTAACATCTTGGGGGTAAAGTGGCGTAAGAATAAGGTTTACGCCGCTCTTCGTTGTAGACGACGCCTCGATGCTCGAGGATTCCACCGACGGAGTCTTCTTCTCCGGAAGAAGGATGGAGATGCAGATTGGAGCAAGACGAAGCGTAGGAGAGGAAGAGGAGAAGAAGGAGAAGGAGGAGGAGGAGAAGGAGAAGGAGGAAGAGGAGGATGACGTTGGGCTGGTAAGCACTCTCGCAAACGATGACTCCACTTGAGCTCCGTCCGCCCACCCCCCGAGGACGCGCAAGGAATGCTGGAGTGTCGCCGGTGTATCCACCTTACAAGGGGTGCTCAAATGTCCCCGTAGTAAGAAAATCACGTTACTACGTTACCTCGTACGTACCTCGTGATATCGAGGTCTCCGCGACTGAACTGAAATATCGAGTCGCGACGAAAACTACTGCGGCAGAAACAGAGTGGAAGAAAGAGAGTTATAGGTTCGGGGGGTCGAAAAAAAATGGGAAAGAAGAATATTCTGTTCACTCTGTCTGTGCAGCTTCTAGATAGTAGATATGACTGATCAACGCGTTTCTTCTGTTTTTGTCTCTTGATCTATATTTGCACATGAACACTTTGGTCACATGTTGCACTGTGTTTATTCAATGACAGCCTACACCGGGCTAAGGTTATTATAACGACATGTGAACGGGGGATCGAGTTTACGGCAGAGCGTTAATTACGCTCGTAATGTCGTAATTTCGAACGGTCAATTAGCGGAGGGAGGTGGGAGGAGGTGGAGGGTAATGTGCATTACGAAATGATCTATTAGAAACACAGCGACCCGCTGGCCAAGCCGGAAGCTGGCCAATTTAAACGAACCGATAGCCAGGGAAACGAAACCGCTTGGGTCGCGTAAAAGCAAACAGGACCGCGGCAGGAGATACGGGCAAAGTTCTACCATCCCTGTTACCCGGGCCCTTTCCAGGCCCATTAAACGTAATTACGCTCGCTGGTGTCGTCTCTGACGACGCTCGATCGGCCTGATTGTGCGTCGAGCCGCGATCGCTATCGTAGACGGCGTTCGACGGGTGAGAGAGGGCGCAACCCTGAGATATCAACCAACAGAGACAGATAGATCTCTTGCCAAAGATGGGATCGAACACCTTCAAACATGGGTTGACGATGGAACCGTTGAATATTTTTCAAAGTATTTCCAATGGTACTTCCAAGCATAGGAGTCGAATCTTGGAATAGTTTTACGAGTGCTCACTTTCAAGTAAACTCGAATACGATTATAAGAATACGAAACGAACATGAAACGAAACTCGGACGTCGAATTCGTATCGGGCTTGACTCAGCTTTGCATCTTTTAAGCAAGAAAAGAGAATCGGACAAAAAGAGAGAGTGAGAGAGAGAGAGAGAGAGAAAGAGTGAGAATGAGGTGGATCAACGATGAGAGAAGAGAGCGAGCGCGGGAGGAAAGACGCGGCGCGAAAGAAGAAGAGCGAGGAGAAGAAAGGAGGAAAGAAAATGTGAGGGTGAGTCGAAGCAAGCACGGACGTATTGAGCGGCCGAGTTTTCGGAATCTTCCCTCGGTTACCCCCTTCGTCCCTTCACGGGCATTACTTGAGGAGCCTCGAGTGTGCCGAGGGTGCGTGCATTGTACGTTGCCCATCTTATATGCACCACCCACCCGGCCCACCCTTCGCCAACTAACCCTTCCCCCCCTCCCTCCATCCCTCGTCCACCTTATACTTGCACTCTTTGTTCTTCGCGGTCCCCCTCGGTGTGTCCTGGCCCTCGTCCTCCTCCAATTCCTGTTCCGTGTACACGCTCGTACGACTTCGCACCCCTTCGTGTATACGTCTACGATGGGCGAGACAAGCTTCAGAGGCTGGCGGGGAGACGCTCGAAGGACAGGGAGAAAAGAAGTGCACGGATTCTCGAGGACGAAGGGGGCTACCGTCTGCGCCAAGGGGGTAGAAGGATGTTTTTAAGGAAGGTGGATTCGGGAAGTGAATCGTTATTCTTGTCGCGCTGCCTCCACGCTCGATTTGCTCGTACCGCTTTGTTTCACGCGTCTACGAAACTCTTTTTCTGATTCTTTTATGAGAGCGCGAAGAAAGGAGGATAGAAATAAGGGCGAGAGTGAAGAAGAGTTTGTAGCTTCAGTGTTCCTGGTGTAAGACACGTAATGCCTCGGTGAGACAATCTTGGTAAGAAAAGTAACAGGAGGAAATGGGAATAAGAAGCAGCTTTAATGTCGTTGATGAGAAGCGTAATTATCGTGGTAACATAATCTTGGCAATGGAAATGACGATGAGAAGAAGGAAAGGGGTAATAAGAATAAAAAGGAAGAGGAATTCACAATCGTATAGCTTCAATGTTCTTCGATACCTTTCCGTTCCAATAAACCTCTCTGCGATTTGCAGCGCGTGCGATTCGAAAGATCCGCACGCTGCTTTTCACGCGATCTGAGAGAAACATCGCCGGTTCTGTTCAGGACACGGTTAAGAGAATAATTTCTTCGCCGAGGTATAGAATCGTGGATATCCGAGCTTCGAGGGATGATCTAGAAAAGCGGCGGAGAGGTTGGCGCACGGTTGGGGAGGGAGGGGGAGGGAGCGAGTAACGTCTTCTTAAAAGAATCTCATCCGCTGTCCTGATTCCGCGCGTCAGAACTCACGAGAGGAACGGCACAGTCAGCGCAGCGAGGCGTGATTAAGAGGAATAATGAAAGAAATCTGCAACGCAAGAAACGCGAGCCTCCTCCGCCTCCGTTGCTGAACCCGCCCGCTGCCGCCGCCGCCGCCGCCGCCGCCTTGGTCCCTGGCGTCTGGTGAAAAATGAAATCTTTGTTCTCCGAAGCTGGGCGGCCTACGCGGCAGAGGTAGCTGGTGGTACAGTTGGAAAAAAAAGCAGGGTAAAACTGCGGAGCCTGATGCTCGTCGCGAGAGCGAGGAGGAACACCGAACCAGCGCGCGAGAGAAGAAGTAGGAAGAAGAAGGAAGGGGTGGCGGCGGTGGAGCGGTAATCGGAATAGATAGAGACTTTCCTAGAGACAGGCCAAGGAGAATGGGCCATTCATGCACGGGAAACCGAGTGACTTGGTAGTTGGAGGACCGCGGGATTGTAATACGTCTCCGGCTCCGTCGTGGAGATTACGTCTCTGTGTGTCCCGCGGGGCTGCAATATCTTGCATCCCCCTCCCACCAGCGCTACTGCTGCACCCTTCTCTCCGTCTCGTCTTTCTGCTACGCCTTTTCCGCCAACCCGTCCATCTCCACGTCCGTTTACGTCGTCGTCCTCCTGCTCTTCGTACTTGTCGTCGTCGTCGTCGTCGTCGTCGTCGTAGTCGTAGTCGTGGACGTCATCGACGACTTTCGCTTGGTGGTTGTGGTCGTCGAAGGAAAAAAAGAGAAAAAGGAGAGAAAATCCGGGAGTAGTAGCGAACGACGAACGACGAAGCCGCGGGGTTGGAGGGCTGGAGGACAGTGGGGCGAGAAGCAGGAAAAACTGCATCCGTTCGAGTCACATCCGCGAACCCCATCGGGTCTTAAGAAATCAATTAAACGAAGAGAGCCTGCTGGCTCGGGGTGGGAGGACGAACGGGGTGGAGGGCCGAAGAAGAGAGGAGGGGAATCCAGCTAAGGGACGACGGAGGAGGACAGATGGAAAGTGTGAGCGAACAGCAGAGTGGGAAGGATGGTTGGCGGTAGTAGTGGTGGGGGTGAGCAGGGGTAGGCTGTTCTCTGTCAAGTGGATGAAGCGGGGAAAGACGAAAAGACAGACGGCGAAAGACGGAATTCGCAGTAATCAGGGGATCTCTAGATATATGCATATATATATATATATATATATATATATATATATATATATATATATATATACACACACATTCTTCTCTTTCCTCTCTGTAACTCCCTCGGATTCTCCTCGTCTATTTCGTCGCCTGCAATCCTATCCCTCCCCCTCTCCCCCTCTCGCGCTGGTTCCCCTTGGTTTCTTTTACCTTCATCGTCTCCGACTCCGCTCCTTTCGTTTCTCCACGCTGCTGAAGAGTTCATCAAGCGGTGGTTCGGATAAGAAGGATACCCGAAGTTCAGTCGGCTCGCGGCAGAGAAAGAATAATAATATCGCGGCCAAGAAAAACTGAAGCCGGCGGTGGTTCGAGTGTAGCGCCGGCAAACTTTTCAGGGCCTGTGTGCACGCGGGAGAAATTTAAGAAGGGAACCGACCATGGTTCACCCCGGAGCCTGCAATACATTTAATTTCATCGTTCTCGCTGAGAACGCGAACCGTTTGACAAATTCGCGATTGTCGATACATCCCTTTATATATATATATTTACGTATTACTTTTCTATCTCTCCTTTCACATTTGTCAAAGAGAGAAATCTCAAAGAGAAAGGATTGCAGAGAGAATCAGGTACGAACCTAAGCGAAATCGTTCGTCTAAGCAAACGTCGAATTCAACGAGCGTCAGTGACTCAGTTCGCTGTGATCGCGTAATCAAAATTCCGTGCCACGCAATCGAGTCAGCATACACCAACAAGCGAGGCATCATGACGCCCGGCGATATAACACTTCGTTAACTTCGTCCCGGTTCGCCTCTGACCCTGACTCCTCGACGAGAATAACTCTGTCTGTCTCTATTGAGTGACCGAAATGTGACTGGCGAACGAGCAGGAATAAGGAGGAGAAAGAAACGAAGATGACGTAGAAAGACGAGCGAAGAAAGAGAAACAGGCAGGAATCGGTGAAGAGATGTGGAGGGCGGGGGAAAGGGGTGAAAGGAAGACTAGCAAAAATAACCGAGTAAAATATCGCGAGAGGATCGAAAGAGGGTTGGAGGGGCCGGGAGAAGGACCGAGAACTGTGGTCGGGGCGCGTGCAAGGGAAGTGAGGCGGAGGAAAAGGGATAAAAAGTAAGGGGTTGCCCACCCTAACCAACCGCGTCTAGTAAGAAGCATTGGAATCGATATCATTGCAACGTGGGCTCCTCCATCCAGTCTACTCCACCTCCCGACTACGCCACCCGCCGCCTCTTCCACCCGTCCACCTTCCCCCTCCCCCCTCCCCCCTCGCCTTCTCTTTCTACTTCTCCGTTACGCTCGTCATCAAGCCGACTCTTAACTCTTTCCTTCTCCGTCTCTCTTTAAAGGGTTCTCATCGTCGTGGTGGAGGTCGTCGAGTCGGTAGCCGACTCCTCAGACCTTCTCTCTTTCTCTCTCCTTTTTCCTTTTTCTGCCGTTCTCTCTCTCTCTCTCTCTCTCTCTCTTTCTCTTTCTCTTTCTCTTTCTCACCCCTTCGATATCTTCGTTTCTTCTCTCCGCCTTCTCTGCTCCCGTTTCTTTCGTTTCTTCCTTCCAGCTCTTTTCTTTCCTCGCCGGTTTCTCTGCCTCTCGCGGCCCGTTTCATTCGCCCATCCTCGATTCCCTGTGGCTTCCACCACCCTCCTCCCATTCCACCCTATCGTCGAGTCACCCTTCGGAATCAGAGCTCGTTTTCGCTATTAAGAAAATTCCACGTCGCGGACCGATTTAATGCTCGACGGGAATATCGGCGGAGGCTTCTTCTTCTCCTCTCTCGGCTGATGCGTTTCCCGAGACGCTGAGATTGTACGACCGAGAGACGACGCGAGACCGAGGCCGTTTTTCTTCGATCGCTCGATCACGCGTCCGTCTCGGTACGCCCGCGATTTTTCCACCGACGAGAGAGAACCGAACCGAAGTTTCAACGACCCTTGTTAAACTTCTCGCTGCACGATGGGGGTGGGGCTCGATTCCTCCGGATCCGAATAACAATCGGCCGTGGGACGGGTTACGTCTTGATACCGTGTCGATAACGCCGCGATTTCCAAGCATCGAGATTTCGAGCAGAGTATACGAGAGTAGTTTCGAATTTTCCTACTGTTTTCTAGGCTTGATTCTTTTGCCGGTAACAGTTACTTTTAGAATAATATAATGGTTTTTGTTTTAATAGAAAGTTTGAGAATTTTGTATGAAAAATCATTGTAAAAAAGAAAAAAAAATTCAGTCGAGATCATAACTATATATATAATTGACACGAAATATCTCAACATATTGACTCGAAACTTTCGATTCGTGACAGAGTTACTTGAGAGCAAGTAGCGAAGAAATAATCTCGACGTTTCCCTGCATCTGCAGTCAGTATTACAACAGCTGAATTACCGTGGGTGCATTAACGCGGAAGACAAAGAAGATCGCATCGATGTAGTATCATCTTCGACGAAAGGAGGGAAGGACCGATAGACAAAATAAATAATCGGTGAATAATGTGCACGGCTGCATGCATTTTAAAGCGCCGGGGTGGTAGGGGAGGCCGATAAATTCGTCAGTCTAACGAGTTTCCAAGGAGGCGAGATCCCTTTCCCCACGGTGGTGGCCACGGACTCGAGACGAAGTTGGAGGCTCGCAAGCAGTCGACGAGCGAATCGTCGAAATCACCCCATCGAAACCCCATTCGGCTGAAGGACGGCGAGCTTTAAGTCATGTTCGCAAGGAGGGCAAAAGAGGGAGCCGGAAGGATTCGGTCGAGAGGGAAGAAAGACTGGAACCCTTCTTCTACTCCGACTGACGAGAGCCGAACCGAGCGTCGAACGTAAGTAGGATAAAACTGAGTTTGAGCGAACGAAAAAGATTAAAGTGCGCATAAACGTAGCGAGGTTAAGGTAGGTACGATTCGGTGGCCCCCATTCCTCTCTGCGTGGAATCGATCTTTTCGGTTGAAGAAAAAAAGTCTTCCCTTAGCTATCGAACATCGATTTATCAATTGTATTATTTTAGTACGAATTAATTCGCGGATTTCGTGGTTAACCCACTAAGAGTCGAGAAACAATTTGTCATAATATCGTAGATATTACTTCGAACAAGATTGTAGAGTCTGGGAGTTTTCTTTCGTAGCCTCAAATCTTCGTATCAAAAAGTCGAATTTGACGATACGGTATTGATTGAAAAGAATTGCACAATGTTTGTTAACACTACGTTGATTCTTAATGGGTAAAGGTCTCGATTGTAACTCTATTTCGAGCTTAAATCTTTTTCTCATTGCATTCGAGTTCCTTTGTGCCAGCGTTTTAAACGAAGAAACGCAAAACAAATGGACAATGTTGGTTACATAATTTCGAAAAAAACAGCCTCGAGCACAATGCACCAGACGCTGCATTGTGCTCTTTATGTTCCAATTAATAAATGGCACGTGACAATAGCAATGAAAGAAACATAATCGATTGAAACTTCTTCCTTACGCAACTTATTCATCAAATCTGGCTGTTTCAAATTGTCATTTGCTTCGATCATTTCATCATCGTCTGATCGATACTACGTTTTAAAATATTTTTGACACAAAGAATTCAGAAAAGCCGAGTCATTTCTTTTCTAAAGAAAGGATTCGAAAATCATCTTCTACAAAAGAGCAATTTTAAAATTCGAATTTAAATATCGCTGTACAAACTGAAATTTAAAACAAAGATACTGTTATACGTATCTACGTATTCTCCAATTTGGCAGAAATTATCTGCAAGTAATTCCGTTTATCGTGAAATGAATTTTCCCTCGAATTGAAAGCTCCATTCAATGAAACATAATTTCTAATTATTATTACTTGATAAAACACTTCGGCTTTCATCAACAGACAATAATCACTTCGCTTCGTCATCGACAAATCTGCGACCAAAAGATTCGCAACGTCAACAGGAAACGTCCTTACGGATGATATAATTCGTCACGGTGTGTCGAGCAGCGGAAATTCGGAGAGGTGAACGCGAGGTGAACGAGTCGCGAACGAAAACGCGCGATTCCAGATAGAAATCGGAGAGAGCCGCCGATATCGTACGGAGTCGATGTTTCTTCGAATGACGAAAACACCGAAATTGCAGCGTAGCATGGGGCTGCATCAGCGATCGATAAACCCAACTTCGCGAGCGGTGAAGGGTCAGAGAGAGAGAGAAAGAGAGAGAGAGGGAGAGAGAGAGAAGGGTCCACAAAACTCGGAGGGCCGGCCGCGCGTACACGCGCGTTTTAACCTAACGTTCGGCAGGTTCGGCGTGCCATGTTAGCACACATGTTTTCTATGCCCGGGAAACGACTAGCGAGCACAACGAGAGAGGAGAGGAGAGAAGTGGAGGAGGACGGCTCGTGGCCGTGGTCAGATAGAGCCGGGACGATTTAAAAGAGAACTTTTTCCTACACGGCAATTTGGCAAACCTACGGGTGCACACGCGAACGTCGGTTTTTGGAGGACCTTCGAAACTTATGTTAAAACCCCTTCCCCAGCCTCTTTCTCGTCGCTCAGCCTTTTCTCTCTCTCTCTCTCTCTCTGCGGCGCGAGTGACGTCCGCAAACGGGTCCGCGCAGCGTAATATGGCCATGTTAAAAAACTTATGCCGAGTTAAAACGGCCGCATCGGCTCGAATATTCAGAGCGTCCTCCTCGAGAGGGAAGAACAAACGGCCGAGGCAAAACTAGTCGTTCGACGCGGCTTGATTTTATCCCGCGAGTGGAGCCGACTGTTTTCTAGGACACCGTTGCTGAAGATGCGATACCGGGGATACTCGAAACGCGCTGCGTCTCGTAACTACCCGGTGATTTGTAGAATTATCTCAACACTTGTCGCGCAAAAGTTTTATATTATATGTCGGGTTGTGTAAAATATTAGATGTAATTCTGACTCTCATTGCAGGGAGACGTAGCGATAACGCATTTGAAATGAACTTTGAAATGGATAAACTTCGTATGCCACAAGTGTTCCTCTGCAGAATTGATAGTATTACCAAAAATATATCAATTTAGCTGTTGCATTCGTTTGATGTGTAATAATAATGAAATCATCGCTGGACTGCAGATCTTCCTAAAACTTCTCATTTCTAAAGAACTGTACTCTAAGCACAAATTCGTGTTTTGCCACTAAATATTTTTATCTATGTGTCGTTCTATCATTGTATTTTTTTACTTTTAGTATTTTATTGTATGCATTTTTGCATCCTTCGATCCTTGCATCCCAGCAGGAGGCCCGTCTAAGTAATACCAATAATTTTGAAAGATTGTGGCAAACAACGTATCTAGGAAAAGGTATCAATAGGACGTAATAAAAAGCGGCACAGAGCGTTATGTAGCGAAAACACGGCGATCCATTATCGTGTTCGAATTAACGCGCCGCTGCGTCCGCGGAATTGCCCTCGGAAGGAGGAATCCTCTGCGTGTCGTTGACAGAGGACACTCCCACTTGTCCTTCTTGGTGGCGGTACAGGCGGCGTGGGTCTCGTGTCGTGTACGTAAGAACGAAGAAAACGAACCGGGGCTCCGTAACGACGGAACAAGATAATAAAATTCAAATGGAGAAATAAATAAGCAGTAGGGGACCCTCCTTGAAGCATCCTCTCTTGGAGGGAGTCTGCCACGAAACCACCGTTGGGGTGATATTCTGCCCTCTCTTGCTGCGCCTTACTTGCCCGATGCAACCCTTAGTTTCAACGTCGGGGTTCGGCTCTACGATATCTCGCGGAGAAGACACGATCAGATAAAAAAAAAAAAAAAGTACGCAAGGAGTATAACGTCAAAGAGAAAAACTTGAGACTCGCTATTTGAAGGGAAGTTACAGTTCGTAGTTGAGTGCGCTCGAGGAAAGAGTCATCATGCATCGATTTGGTGATTATGTTAGATATAGAGAATGTTATATGTTTGGTTACGTTCGTGTTAGGATTGACAGCGTTGTTCAATTGGATTATTAAAAATGGCAAGAAGAATCCATATAAAACGATCAATTAATATATGAACTTGTCTACTCAGTACTCTGAATTTGATCGAAAAATTTATTCTAAATGGAATTATTGTCCTTGTTAGATAGAAGAAATATTAAGTATAAATATAATTTTAAATAATGAGACAGAAGTATCGATATCGAAAATATAAAGAACACGTCTGCAATCGAAACAAATAAAAAAATACACCAACTGAAATAGGAGACTATCAAAAGCGATGACTCCAATAATTCATGCCCGTCTCACGAAGGAAACACCCCAATCCACACGCAAGACATTAAATTCAGTATCGAAAGCCTATTTGATGAAAGAATCTCACGGATGACCAAGTTTTCCTAATCAGTCGATCAGTCGCGACATTGCCGGAGCGTTTCTCCTTTGCATCGAGCCATTCGCGCGCATTTTCTTTCACCGTGGTGCGTCAATACAGCCGCCAGAGGAAATCGGCGCGAGATGGCGAGAACCGGGTAGCTGCCGATCGCGCGAGAGCCAGACGCCGCGTATTATTTCCTCTTTCGACCCGGGAGTCTTTCTCATAACGCGGCACGGTGGCGTTAAAAAGGAAGCCGCGTTGAATCGCGCGTTACGTAATATTATGCGAGCCGCGATACGCCAGAGGCTCGAATGGCTCGCGTACCGTGTCTATGTGTTGCCGAAGCTTATCAAAGCTTGCATGTGTTCCGTTCGGGAATTCGCACGCACGGCCCACACCCTACACACCACCCCCACCGACGAGCCACGTGAGCCGACGCTACATGTATCTATATCTTGCAAAGCCCCTAACCTTCTCCCAACTCCACCCCCATCTGGCCTGCGTCTTTCTCTTTTCCGCATCTCGCGTCCCTCACCAGGTTCGCCCAACGTCAGGTTCAATTTAAACTTTACCCCGACCCGGCCCCGAAAGCCGCATTAAGATTTTTTAAGGTTACGAGAGGATCTATGGCGGCGCAACCGTCCCCCTTTCATCGTTTCGCGTCGCGCTTAATTTCCAGTTCCGTCGCTACCTGTCGTTCTTTACCATCGTCTTACTCTCTGCGGCCTTGCGTTTGAAAGATTCGAGGTTTGTTTTGGAACTCAAATGACGACCAGTTTTAATCTTTCTGAATTTCGTAGAATCGTAGCTGAAGAGAATTTCTCGAAAGTAGAGAAGAAAGGATTTCTAGATCAACGATTCGCGCGAGACTTTTCTCTTTTAGTACGTCGACAGTATACGTTACGTTTAACAGATATAAACAGTATTGTCCCAAACGCACTGCAAGCACGTGCGTTTTCGAATTATTTAAATCAGATTAATTGAAATTTAATTCGGTAAAATCCGTTTGTTGGTATGAAAACGTACATAAAGAAACAAACGTCGAAGTTGTCCGTATGAAACAAGATTCACTTTGTCGAATATTTCTCGCAAATTCAATTATCCGTCAAATTCTCGCATTCAACAGCTTACAGATATAGTATTTGCGAAAGCAAATTACATCCCTTTAAACCGGCATTACGATCTTATCGCGAATTTTATCGCAAATAAATAGCTTGGGAAAAAAGAAACTTAGTTCTTCGGAACTTAGCGAGCGGTCACAATACGAAGGTACAGTCGCTCACGAAAGACATTCAAACACTTGTTGGAACCTTTTATTACGATTATGATATTCAAGTTTGAAACAAATCTAAAAATGCATGTAAAAATTGTAAGATATTTGATACAAATATTTTACTAAACTTACTACAACTAAATTTATATTTCCAACAAGTGCATCGTGTCTTTTATATACGTTTCCAAATTAGCTGCAAATGTCACCAACTATAATTACAATAATCATCTCTCGTTACAGTGCCGATGAACTGTTGTATTCATAAAACTTTTCCTACGGTAAATGATCCAAAGCGACTCGAGTTGAAAAATCGGCGAAAAGAAAGAAGGAAAAAAAAAAAGAGAAAGAAGTCGGCGTAAGAAACGTTATAATCCCCCTCCCCTTCCCTGCGAGGAGGGGGGTGGTAAATATCGCGGGATGTGCTTAAAGCGATACGCACGAATTCGTAATTCACGTGGAGACGAAACTCGATTAACCAGAACTCTCACCCTCGGCCTGTGTTTTCCGTAGGAGAACCGGTCTTCCGCCCTCCTCCCTCGGCAGTGCCCTCGGCGCCCTCCGCCGTCACGCCTTAACCCAACCTATCCCAAACCCGTACGAGGGAAGTTTCAACTCCAATTTGCCATTTCGTGACTGCAGCGAATCTTGCATTTTTCTTTCCCGAACAAACGTCTATCATTCTATCACGAACCGCGAAACTTTTGTTCCCGTGTCCCGTCCCACCTTCCACCTTCCGGCTCGCGTGGATCGGCCCCGGGTATCATCCGATATTTCCTTCGGCCGAGAGAGAGATATATCCTTGCGCGGCCCCGAGAACCCGACACACACAGCTTTCAGGCCGCCTGCACAAGCCTGCCCGGCGAACTCAACTTTAACTTTGAGTTTTTCGACGATTGCGTTCGCCGCGCGTTCACCGTCCCACTCGACCCCCCTCGATCACGAGCATTTTAATTGATCGTTCCGTACGTGCGAGTTCGAACGACGTTGTATAGATTTTCTTTCGCCTATCTTTGCGTTTCAATTTGTACTCCTTTTCCTTCCCTTTCTCCCGTTTCTCTCTCGATTCCACATTCCAATTGAATCCAGTTGAGTTGATTTTCGTTTGTGAACGGAAATTATTAATCGCATCGTGTGCAAATTGTTGTCCGGCTAACGTTAGTCGACACGGTGTTGTTTGTCTTTTATATTGAATTCGTACTCGAGATTTTACAGACTAAGGACCAAGCAGTCCATTCATCGTCCCACGAACACTTTAATTTTTATAAATTTTTATAGCTCCACTCTCAAAAAGTAAGAATTTGACCTCAGTGGATTAAGAATGTCACTCGGTTTTCTCAAAACGGAGTGTCGTTTATTTTCAATATTTGTAAAAAATATTCACTTGCCATTATTATATTACGTATGCTACGTAAGTAATATGTAATATTAGTAATTGAACTCAATTTCGAAGAACAGTAATCAGTGATTCGCGTTCGAAAGGAACGAAGCAGCCACTTTCAACGGTCTAAAAGCACGTGAAAGCTGGGAACTTGGTTCCGAACGAGCGATAATAATTGCCGGGAAGTTCTGGATCATTGATCGGGCACCGGGTAGGTAAAATCTCTCGGCGAGGAAGGACGTTGGCCGGACGGACGATCATGCCGCTGCCGGAGAGTTGGCGAAATAAAAACGCGGACATGGCCGGCCGATCGAGCGACAGGGTGCACCGACGGTGGAGGGCGTAAATTCGAGAGCAAGAGAGAGAGACACACACACATACATATACAGAAAAAGAGAGAGCGAGAGAGAGAGGGAGAGAGGGAGAACGTGCGATCGACACAGGGCGCGTTCGCGAGAGGAACAGACAAAAAGAGAGAAAGAAAGAGAGAGATAGGAAGAGAGAATGAGAAACAGAGAGGGAGGCCAGCAAGAGAGAAAAGGGGCGAGACAGAGAGAGAGAGAGAGAGAGAGAGAGAAAGAGGAGGAAGGGAGGGCGAGCGGGCAAGAGGAGAGACAGAGATTCAGAGACAAGAGGTGTATACAGCGGAGGAAGGGAGAAGGCGAAAGGCTCCTATTTGGTCGTTAGCCAGTTGGCTAATTTCCAGTAGAAATCATGAAAGCGCGGGGTCCACACGAGGGCGGCTGGTAGAAGCGGGGCTGGGGTGGCCTCTGGTCATTCGATGATCCACTCTGACCAGCGTCGGGCTGCAGTCATCGCTTTTCAATGATTTTTACTCCCTTTTCCGTCCATTCAATGACCGCCGCGCACCGGTAGCTTGTTCACCCTGCACCACCCAGCAAAGCGCCGGGCTTTTCGATGATTCTCCTGCCGTTGCCTCCGCCGCCTCCGCCGCCTCCGCCGCCGCCGCCGCCGCCGCGCGCGGTACGCTGTGCCGTGCAAGCTTTCCAACGTAAGCCCTCGATTGGGGTAGGTTAGGCCGGGTTGGAGTTCTTTCTCTTCACTTCTCTTTCCCTCTCTCGCGAACCGCGCGCGAACTACCTCTCTCGCACTCTCGCTCTCTGGCCGTCTCTATCGGTCGTACTCGAGCTACTTTATATCCATATACTCCTTCCTCTTGCGCCTCTGTTGCTCCTGCGCCGCTTTCTGGATCGACTTGACTCGGTTCAAGGTGAGATTCCCTAGGAGCACCGAACGCACGAATGTCTCACCAATGTGATAAAATTTAGATTTCATTACGATCTGCGCTAAAGATGATTGTTAAATAAAATCGATAAAATAGATAAACAGGTGTGTTTAATGTAAATTCTATGTAAAAGGTTTTTGAACTGTCAAAGGCAACTATAGTTAACGATATTTAAGTTCAATCTTCTTCCAGATTCGTTCAGAAGTTTCTTTTTTTTTTTTTTTTTTTTTATTTCCGGAGAACGCTGGCTGATTGCTCTTTGACGGCAGAGTGTTTCCGACAGAGCGTTATCTTTGGAGGACGGTGGATTCTTTTTTCCGAGAATTTGGTCGCTTTGATCGGTCGACTCGGGTTGGTTTCTGTGTACATTCGAGGGAAATCTTACGGTACAGAGGAATATGCGAAATATTTCCACTACAGTGCCAGTTACGATATAATTTTCTATATAACCTTTCTGTAGGTTCCATCTTTTTCTTATGGTGGTATTCTTAATATCTTTTGCAGCAGCGTTACGCTTTTAGTAAACGAGTAGTAATAAAAGTTTTCAAAGGAGCGAAAATTGGAAAAGAGGACATCTGGATTCTAGATTTCGTAACTTGATAATCTATAATCATATGGATATAATATATATAAATAGTGTAATTGTATAATATAAAAGTATAATAGTAATATAATATAAATAGTATAATAGCATAATATAAAAATATAATAGTCGTATAATATAAATAGTATGACAATATAATATAAAAGTATTATATAAATAGTTATATATTACATAATACACAATATATAGATTCAAATTCAACGGGCCTGTGAGAAACATCAAAATCGGTGAATTAATTGAAAGGAAGTAACAAACGAAACGCAACGTTGACAATAACCGTGTGAAATACATGCGAAATCCCAAAGTCCTAATATGTACGTGATGATAAAATGCACGTTATAAATTCCACCTGATCGAAAACTTAATCTCTCTTAATGTTCCCAAAGATTTACAGGCGTACATGCTCGAGGACACGACACTATATACGACTTGTAAAAAAGGAAAAGAGACGAAGGAGCAGACGAAAGATTTACCTGGCGATCGGCGAGGAATCCGCAAGAATTTTGCCGGCAAACAAATTGACGATATCGGTCTGTGAAGTCACCGATTCATGCATATTAAACAGCTCTCTTTAGGGTTTGATTGCGAGCCACGCATTAATCGCTGATTAATTATTTCAACGGCCGTGTGCCGACTTGCTTATAAACTATATACAGTGAGTCGACGAAGCATTCGTGCCTCTCGTCGATTGTTCAGGAAAAAGTCGATAAGAACGTTTTTTCTATTGGTTTTTTTTTTTTATTTTTAACTTTACGACTAAAGAGCGATGCTTGTTAAAGATAATTGTCAGGCTGAGAAAGACTTAGATGCAGAACTATCAATTTATTTCATACTATCAATATATTTCAATCTTACAAAAGAACGATAGTTTAAAAATTATTTAAAGTCAAATAAATTATTGTTTATTTAAAATTATTTACCAACGGACGATGTAGGGAATTAAACAGGTATTTTTTTTGATCAGAAAGCTTATCGACTCGACAGTTTTTCAATACACTAGGTTCTCTATTTCTCAGAAGATTACACGAATTCTAATACTCCGTTGAAAACTTCTGAAACTTAGAATGTAGTATAAAATTACGTTATCTTTCGTTAAAAACTAGCACCTCCTGCGAAACAAAAAGAACATTTTTTTGACAGTATAGAGTCTGCAAACTAACTGCCTGTTAACAATCTTCAGATTCAAAAGTATATGGTAATTTTTCGCGAAAATTTTCAAACTACGATAATGAAAACTTTCGTGCCTTACTGTACACGCGAGTACAGACAGTTTCTCTTTCTTTTCGCGAGAAGAGGTGGGAGGTAGAGAGGCAACCGTTGGCGTTTCTATAATTGCACAGACCGGCACTGTTAAGATTAATGCGCGTGTCCACTCATTCTGATCAGCTTCTGCCGAGGCGTAATCAAGATATTCCGCCAAGGCGAAGCGCTGCAGTTTCTTTACGGTCAATTACACATATCATGCAATTTCTCTGCGGTGCCGTGGTTATTTACTTAGGGCCGGAGTTATGCACCCCGATTGTTCCGAGATTTACCGACGCGATACATCGTCGAACGTTCCGCTGCTATTCGATCGGCTCGATCGCACGCGAGGTCCTCTGTTCCACAACGACGAGATTTCTATTTTCAAGTATTTTTCGACATCTGCGTCAATCATTCAAACGAGCAGACACATCTTTCGCGAGAGAAGTACACAATTTGTTACTACGATGGTTTATAAAATATCGATGTACTGAAATTTCGTTTCCTCGATTATTATTTTCTTTCGACATTCCAATCTTCAAAAAAAGAATGAAAGAGTTTCTCCGAAGGATATGTGCTTTGAAATATTCGATTTTTCACAATTCAATCTTTAAAAAAAAAAAAAAAAAAAAAACAAGAGAAACCAATGAGAATAATATAGCGTTCTAAATTCAGAGTACATTTACCTTTAACCCTTTGAACTCAATATGCTTTTTCAATATTGTTGCGCGTCGACTTGTATTTATTTGAAGATAAGTTAATGTGTAACGATAAGATTCGACGTTTCTTATTTATTTATTTATTTATTTACTGTTACAGTATAATTTATTTTTCGTAGTTTTCTAAAGCGTGGTAATATATTTCGTTCAAAGGGTTAAAAACCATCAACCTAAGACCTTCAATCTCCATCTGCCATGCACGATCCTCAACTTTCCTCAAATTTCCACCGCCACCTCCGCATCACGATCTTTCTTTCTCGAAGCCTCCGCGAGCGCGCATTTCACCGCAAGAGAGGACCACCACCAGAGGCCGAAATTAATCGGCCGATCTCGGCGTCATAACGATCGTAAGCAGGCGCCTCTCGCAGTGTCATCGGTTCTGGCTATCGGTGCCATCTCTCAACCCCTTCCCCCCCCCCCCCCCCCTCAAGAGGCGAACGCCCCTTAAATCAGCCGAGGCGAAATACTACCGAGGGGAGCATAAGCGAGGAAAGAAGGGAAATAAAGGTGAGAGGGACGCGGAGGCCCGTGTCGATTTATTCCTCATAGACGGAGGCCGGTGTGGTCGGGTGTCGAAACACCTCGACCAATTATCGAGAAACTGGAATTCGTGGCCGAGGCAGTTGGCCACCCAGAGGGCCCCGGTCGTCCTCGGGGCCCCGCAAACGAGCTCGCCCCATCTCGCCTCGCTCTCGGAGTTAATTAAGCGCGATCCGCGCGTTGGCCGTCGACTTAATGCGCCGCGGCCGCGGCCACGTCACGATAACTTCAGAAACGCGACGTTCCACGTCTATGTTTAATAGTTTGGTCGATGAAGGACGAACATTCAGGTGAAAGTGTCGTGCAACAGTTCTTTGTTCTTACCGTTATCGATGGTGAAACAAATTGATACCAATGGTCCTTGGCGACATTCGTCAAGGGTGGGAAAATAAATTAATATTGGTTGTTTCTAGCTACAAAACAAATTAATACCAAATAGTCGTTAGCAACATATTCCGGCGTTGTTCCTTCTTTTTAACAATGTTCAATCAGAGGCATGAGACATTTCGTTTACGTTGCCATTTTCTGCGACAAAAGTTTTCTCATTTATTATTTCTCGGACAATATTATACAAGACTCTGTACAATATTATTTCCAAACTGTTGAGTTTATATAAATGCCTAAATTTCTTTCTACGTGCTTGTGACATTTCATAATTTCGTCCGGTACCAGACAAATTTGAGAAAATATTTTTCAATTATTGAAGAGAGTTCTTAGAGAGTTCTTTTTTCTCCTTCGTTCTTGTGGAAAAAAATGTCTAAAGTTAAAGAGAAAGAACGGGAAATGTCTCGTGCCAAGTTTCTCACAACGCGTGTACGTCGCACATCAACCAGATCAGAACCACGAATTTTTTTAAAAATAAACGTAATAACAAAAATGACTATGATCCGTTTTCAAAAAAAACTGGAGATATTAAATTTACAGAAGAACGGGAGCGTGCTTCGCCACGTTAAATCAAATAAATAAAAATGGCGTAACCTGGACACTACTAGAGGCTATATCTGAAAGATCCTTCGTGTATTTCACTACACACTGAAAATTAATTAGATATTTAAGAACAGAAAGGACGGTGAGATGCTAGAGGGCTGGCAAGGGCTACGTTGTTCGTGGGACGCGACGGCACGAATAGAGAGATCGGGCAGACGGTGGTACGCGGTCGAACGCCGGTTTTATCGGTGAGGGTGTCGAAAAGATAGACATCGCCGGGGAATACGGCGACCAAAGCGAGATCACCGCCGCAGCCCGAGATAAGATCACGTCGGCCCCGCCAATACAGATCGTTTACCGAGACCGATCGGAGATCGGCTTTACCGTGTCCCTGCGGGATCCCTCGGAACCGATGCAATTAGATTCAGACAGTGGACGTCCACGTACGGAATCGAACGATTTTTCGAACCGTCCAAATAACCGTCGGACTCTGGACTCTGGACACGATCACGATGAGAATCGTTCCAACTTTCGCGGTAGTTCTCGGGTACTTTTATATTGCAACCGTCCTCCTCGAGTGAACGATCTTGTTTCAGTCTTTGAGGACTTAAATAAATTTTCCTCCTCTAGGATACACTCATCGGAAATAGATAAATAACATTTCTCGGAGCTGTTCAAATCAGTGACTTCTTAGACCTCTTTATAGTAAATGGTGATTAATTTGTTACTCTCTTAAAGGAATATACACAGTATTATTCTCTAACTGAAAAAATGACATGTAATTCATAATGCGATGATTACACTTCTCGTGGCTTTCATCAAATTATTGTACCCTTTATTTGCCACGTGGTTAGAACAACATGACACTCATGTAGCGACATTACGATATTGGGAGACACGACAGACGAGGTATACATCTGCGAATGTGTTCTTCTGTCCCTAAGACCCACTAGCCTAAGACTATATTTTCGCGTCGTACCGGTTTGAAAGTTTTGCACCACAGCGCTACTAATGATGAGAATTAAAATCAAAAAGTATGAAACGTTGCTGCATCTGCGCCGAAAATTATTTGTTGAATAGAACGTGATGACATCTCATCAATGAAAGAATGTAATTTCGAACATCGGTTGATGGAAATTCGTACGAAAAGTTTACTATTTACATTTGTTTGAAGCATTAGGAAAAATTGAGGAATTACACTTTTCGACGTTAATATTTTTATGTTTTTTGGGGGGGGGTTACGTGAGAAGATGACGAAGAACGTTCCACTTAACTTTTCCATGCAACGTTCGCGAAAATAGAAAACTAGCTCGGAAAACAAAGGATTCGAAAACAGAGACTAGAAATTATTATCTGATCCAAGTCGATGCCAACTCGAGGATAGCAGACTCCAAATTCCAAAAGTCCACCTCGAAGCGAGACGGAGACATAGTCGAAAGAATATCGGAAATTCGTCACGAGGATCGAGAATGATCGATCGTTGCAGCAAGATCGCGGTCAGCCAGCCCGTCGAGCGCACCCCACGGTTGCAAGGGTGAACCGAACGCTTGTCCGCGAGGGTGCGTGGATTTCGTCGGCGCAGCTGACTCATCTCCATCAGACGACGAGTGTATCGGTATCGCCCTATACGCGTTATCACGTTCCATCTCGGCCGCCTCTCGCAGAACTTCAACCCCCACCCGAGCCTCGTTTTCCACGCTCGGCTCGGTTCACGAGCCACTGGCCAGCCCGCGTTTATTCGTTTGTGAAATTAGTGCTGGTTTTGTCGTGTCTACGGGCACGGCCGTCGAGAGAGGGCGATCCACGATGCTCGATATGAGCGCGGTCAAGGGTGTCCTCGTCGCGCCACCCTGTCCCTTGCAGCCACGTTTGATAGTTATTGGCCGCACTGGATCGTTTCCCAAGGATTTATGACGTACACGACGATTTTACGCCCGTCACGGAGTGTTACGGAATGGACAGAGTTTTCAAAGTTTGGGACAATTCTTGTTAACCCTCTCGATTGTAAATTCTTCCAACAAATCGTTTGGTAACGTTTTTCGTCGTATGCTCAGATTTATATTATATTAAAATATATTTCAACGCTAAGATAGAATAGAAACTATTTAACATCTTGAGCTGGAATGACGTGCCACGCACGTCGAGAATTTTTTCATCCAAAATTATATCATCTTCTCGGTTTTAGTAAAACAAAATAGGCAGAAAAACAAATAATCAATTTGTTACATCTCGACAATTTCTATCTAGAAATAGTTCAAAAAAGGAAGCGACGAATTACGGTTCGGTCACTCGTTATGGTCCGCAATTGAACCTTGCTGTGTAGCTTTCGCAGAAAAGTATAACTATCTCCGAAACATCTCAACACCATCTCAAGCTAGCTGTGATTCAATGTTCATGACCACACAGGCGATCGACAGGCTACTGTGTGGTATTTTTATTCTGAAATTGAACGAGAAACGCGGGTAACAGTATATACGAAGGGACGTGTATACGCGGGAAGAATTACAACAGGGTTGGGTAGGTGAATTGAAAAAGGCTGGGGGGGAACAATGACGACGAGACCCCGCGAACGAAGCCGCAAACTTTATAACCGTTCGGGGCAGCGAATTTTGCAGAGCAATCTCTCCTTGCCCGACGACGACGAGATTGCGGATCGCACTGATGACGTGAGTCAATTGTCACGCGAGCCGACTGAATCCAATCGACCGGCGACGCTCTTAGTGTCGGATTTTAACAAGCGGCTTAATCCTTTCCCCCTATATTCTCGCTCCCCTCTGTCTCACTCTTTATCCTCGCCAGCTCGTCCTGCTCATCTTCCTTTTGCTCATTGCTCCGTCTCCACTATATATATCCCTCCGTCAACTTCCAATTTCCACCGATTTTTCCTCGCAATTTTTCCAACAAGCTCTCCTCGATCTCGAGTTATTCGTATTCTATAAAAATTGACTCGCAATCGCATTCGCAGTTGACTCTCGACTTTCACGATTCCTGCTTCTTCAGCGTTCTCGGCCAATGTCAGAAAACGTAATCAGTCATTTGTCGAAACATTCACGATCGTTAAAAGTATAAATATCCATTTACAAAGAAAAGTATTAGCATTTATCCAGAGATGTTAGTTTCTGATTATTTGATTAATTTTCTATTTCCTTGAAATTCACTCCCTCTCTCTGTAAATTCCTTCTCCATCCTTCTCCCTCCGTCCCTCTCTCTCTCTCTCTCTCTCTTTCTTTCTCGTTTTCACCGTTTTCTTTAATTTCCCCCGAATCCAACCCCGGATTTCCTTCTTCTCTGCCGTTCCTCCGCTCATCCTTCGCGCGACGCACGCACGATTCTCGTTTTCCCTCGCCGCGCCATCAAAAAGTGCGAAAGCTTAATTGGAGGAATTGGATCTTCCGGCCGGGTGCACGCAATCAGATGATCCCCGCAGTTGAAGCTTGCTGAAAAATCCGACCATGGCGGGGCCATGAGGGGCAAGGTTACGGGGGTGGCAGACGTCGTAACAAACGGTGGCCAACTGTCTGCCCGTCGTAAGGGGCTTTTCAGCTTCTGGATTATGTATAGAGAGAGAGAGAGAGAGAAGCCCTAACGGACAACTTTATACCGTGGCCGGGCCTTCGGCCAATTCTCTCTCTCTCTCTCTTTCTCTCTATCGATTCTCTCGATCGCCGATCGACCTTCGTCTTTGCGCGCGTGTCTCTCCAACATCTGGATCTTGGTAATTTCACACTGTTTCGAGTCTCCACCTCCGGCATTTATTTTCGAAACCAGTATCCGTAGAGTATTCTTCGTTGAAGTAGGATTTTTATATGAAATGTTTTCGTGCACGTAGTCAGTCCGTCGAGTGTTAAAAATTATTCGGCCAAACGTGGTGCGCATAATTCATTTTTAAACGTATTTATTCGATACATGTCGTAATCCTCTTTGAACCTCTGGTTAAAGGAACCTCCTCTGCCAATCAATTAAATTAATATTCACCATATTTAATTTCATCAGTTAAATTAAATATTCATACAATTAATTCCTTTGGCTCGATTGATTTAATATTCATCATTGCTCAATTATCAAAACCTACTAGCGAGTATGTAGAGAAAGAAGGTTGATAGATAGCTACCAAGCCAAATGTGGCCAGAGTTCAATATTAATTTATGGAACTTGTAATATTTTTATATGATACATGTGTATTCTACATAGTATTATAGCAATATATTGAATATAGCGTATTCCGAATATACCATATATAAGACTGTATAGAATACACTATGTATAATATATTACTATATTAGTATGTTAGTTATTTAGTTTTAATATACTAATTATTACTTTAGTATATTATTAGTATATTAGTACATAATAATACTATACTAAAGTAATAATTAGTATGCTAAAACTAAAGAACTAATATAGTATTATTATATACTAATATACTAATACTATACAGAATGCACTATATATGCTAATATGTTACAATAAAATATTATAACATGTATTAATGTATTATAATAGTGTATATAGTATTATAGCAATATATTATGTACAGTGTATTCTGAATATACTATATATATTATAGTACACTATAGAAGTGTATACAGTGTATTCTGAATATACTATATATACTATGGTACACTATAGAACATATTCAGAATATACATATAAGACTATATAGAATATATTAGTATATTACATATATTGATATATTAATCATTATATTAGTTATTTAATTTTAGTATACTACTTATTAGTTTAGTATAGTATTATTACATACTAATATACTAATACAATATACTATATATTATAATATATTATACATAATGTATTCTAAATATACTATATATATATATTATAATACACCATAAAATATATTCAGAATATACCATATATAAGACTATATAGAATATATTAATACATCAGTATATACTGATATATTAATTATTAGTTTAGTATAGTATTATTATATACGAATATAATAATATTATATATAATATACCAACATATTATAATATAACACCATAACATACTAATGTATTATACATAGTGTATTCTACACAGTACGTTTTATTTCTGCGATCCTCGTATCCTGCTTTCTTATCTTTTCCGTTTCTATTTCTCGTCTCCTGTTTCTCTTCGAGGGATGGGGGGGATTTGTTGCATCCGTTGGCTGCCACGTCGTGAAGATGGTCGTTTCGGTTCATTGCCGCTTCAGTCATCGATATCTCGCATCGATCGCGTTACACCAAGTTCTGCTTGAGTACGAAGATCGGTGTCATTCGTTTCTCTTGATTCGTGATTCTTGTTGTGTCTATCTCCATCGATTTGCCGTTATTCCATTCGCCCCGATGTAGATTCACGGTGTTTCTTTAAAGCGTTCTTCCTTCCCTGCTGACGTTATCGTTCCTCATTTTTCTGGATTCCATTGTTTCATCATCGGTGCTGTTCCTCCTTCGAGTGTTCTTCGATAGTCTAGAGTCGATCGTTCGTTCTGTTTTTTTTTTTTTTTTTTTTGTTACGCGTTTTTTATTCTAGTTTAATAATCCTGTTCTGCTACGAGTGAGAATTAATGGCCTTTTGATTTTTATCTCAGCGCCATATTATCTAGAACCGTGGACTCGTATCGAGGAAGACAGAATTAAAGATATCGTCAAAATTAATATTCTTGTATCAATTTCAATTTTACTCTTCCTTACGCGCGATCGAGGATATTTTTATCCCGTTTAATATCCCGGTCTCCACCGATTTCGATAAAAATTGATGGCTTTTCGACTTTTATGTCGGCACAGCTAGAACCGTGTAGATCTTTACCAAAGAAATCAGAATTGAATGTATCATCAAAATTAATATTCTTATATCAATTTCAACTTTATGCTTTCCTATGCGCATCGAGGATGTTTTTATTCTATTCAATATCCTGTTCTCCTCTGACTTTTCTCAAAAATTAATGGCCCGTTGATTTTCATATCGATCACACAGTTAAAGCTGCAGTCTTGCACGAAAGAAACCAGAATCGAAGACACCGTGAAAATCACTCAGATACTCGCGATTGATTTTGAAAATTTTCAGTCTCAAACGGAATGGATTAAATTTCACTGCTGGTAAACCCACAGTCACAATCGAATGGGAAAAACATCCATTTACGTTCTCAAGTAAATTCGCCGCGAAGCGAATCGCTAGGAATCATGAATTATTCAATTGGCGAAATTGCAGGGCGATGCTGGAAGCGTTTGCGCGTCGATCGATTTCTGGACCAACGGAATCGATTACAAAGTCGACAGTTCGCGCAAAGCTGCCACGAGCAGACTGTAAGACGGTGTTCCGCTGTCAGCTTAGGGCAAAGCCGATTACACAGTGATGAAATTCGGAAGATAGAGTCTGCTGCTACTCTAAGAGATCCTCCACGTCGATGAATCATCCACCTCCTTCCCTTTGATTCCCTTTTCCTCGCCAAAAAAAAAAAAAAAAAAATAAATTCTAGATTTCGTTCGCCCGCGGATGAAAAAATAAGGACGCAGGGCCTCGAGAAATTTTAACATGTTGTGCACGTCTAATTGTTCAAATTACGTAAATTTTTAATTTTGTGATTAATTATTTTTTCTATATTTTTCAATATTTGTTTCCTTATATTTTTTAAATTTATTCCCTATATTTTTATTTCTTTATATTTTTTAAGTTTCTAATTTCGTAATTAATTATTTTATTTTTTATAAATCTTATATATTAATCATACATTATATTATAATTAATATAATTCTTATATATTATTAAATTAATTCTTAATTAATTCTTATATATTATTATATTATATTATGTATTTAATTAATTCTTATATATAATTAAATTAAATATAATTCTTATATATTAATTATACATTATATTATAATATTAGAATATTAATATTTATTTTATTATATTAATATTCTAATATTCTAAATCTTCTTTCCCATTTCCCATTTCAGTGATTGTAGAGAGAATATTTTTACTATATTTTCTAGATTCCTTCAGCATTGAAGAAAAATGCGCAAGCACTCGCATTTAAATGATCTTGGTATCAATCAATGTGGTGATTTGTTTAAAATTCCTACGACATTCGCGGGACAACGTGCGAAATAAAAGAATTAACAACATCGGAAATGACAGGTTTCGAAAAAACGCAAGGAGCATTGCAGCAAATAAAAAAGTAAAGAAGGAACTGCTTCGTTTTTGCCGACCTGTTCGACTTGCTCGCGCGAACGATTTCCGACCTCGTAAAGCTGTAAAATCATCAACTAGAGGCCCGAATCGCAATTTCGCGAGCATCGTGTGTGTGTGTGTGTGTGTTTATGCGGAATTATTTACGCGATTTAATTTTATATCGGAAGAATATCGCGCGACGCGAGAAATAATCGGTATTTCTCTCTCTCTCTCTCTCTCTCTCTCTCTCTCTTTCTTTTGCAGTTCCAGCGAAACCCGATGTTTTCAATAACGCGAAATCACCGAATCGACTCGGCAACGTTACGCGTTCCCCGATTTTTAATTCATCGCGCGCCGTTGAAGAGGCGAGTCCGTGTAACAGGCCCTTGTTTTTCGGCCCGCGACGCGAATTTATGCAGCTTTCCGCTAAATCGCGGAAAAATTGCCGTCGAATTCGAACGAGAGAGGCGAAGGAGGATCCCGTGTCATTTACGAGTCTGTCCAATGATTGGAAAATGACGCGGCTGAATTTGCAGAGCCGCACGCGCAAGAGGGGAAACAATACGAAATATCTCGAATGAGAAAAGAGAAACAGAAAAAAAAAAATGGATTTCAGCGGACGCTGAATTTTGATAATTTCTATTGAATCGCTTCACCTTAAATCTCGTCGATTCCAGTAGCTGCGAGTTTTTCAAAAAAAAAAAAAAAAAAAAAAAAAAAGAAAAAAAAAACTTGCAAAAACGGATTAACGATTCGTGCAAACAATTCGCAAACGCACTGAAAACACACGCGTTCTGAAGAATTTTCACGCAACTGTCGAATAAAATTCTGTTGGTGAAAAGTTTCCTACGAACTCTCAACCACTCGATCGTTTCGTAATCGTTTCGTCAAACGCGAGATACGTCGGACTGATCTATCAACGGATAGATCAGTTCGGAAGTATTCGAGCTAATTAGACCGAGCTAAAATTGAGCAACGGTCCTATCTACGTTCGTTCGGCATCGAGTGCCACCTGATAACATCTCCTCCCTTGGGAAACTATATCGCTGAGCCGAGAATAACAGTGCAGCCAGTTTACGACCGGTGACAAGTTTTACGGGATATTTTCAGTCAGCACCGCTTGTAATTGCACCGCATTAATTGGCCTTCACTGATTTCGCCAGATTTCTGTGTTAGCCTTATATATATAGTTCGTATATATGTATATACATATATATACGAACTTACCTAATAGTTCTATATATATACACGAACTTAGCTCTAATATAGAACTATTAGCTAAGTTCGTATATATATGTATATACATATATACGAACTATATATATACTATATGTATATACATATATATACGAACTTAGCTAATAGTTCTATATTAGCTAAGTTCATGTATATATATATATATATTTCGCTAAGTTCGTATATATTTTTGTGTTTTCGTGTCTGTCCACGCGAATTGTTCCGGAACTAATCGTAGACTAACTCACGCAGTTTCAACGCTTGAGATGAAATTGAATTAATTTGTACATTTTTTAATTTAATTTAATTTAATTTAATTCATTTATATTCATTTTATCGTAAATTTATTATCTTTCTTTGTTTTATTGCAGAATTTATCTTCTTTTGTTAGAGAAAGGACGAAGAAAGAAAAGAACAATATCAAAGCATAATGAACATAAGATAGTACTTTTTCTCTTGTAATTTGAGACTACACTATGCAAATTCTATTCTCCTGAAAATGGTGAAACCTTACTCTACAGTTTTCATTTATTTTCATCCATTATTCCTTTCTGTTCAATTCACATCATCAACGAAATTCAGGTGTACTATATATTAACCAATTGCAATGACATTAAATTATAATTTAAACGAATTACACCAAATTAAACTAAAAACAATGAAATAAAAGGAATGTACCAATTAATCCAGTCGTGATGCCGATAAAAAAAAAAGAAACACATTCTTCCTTCCTCTACAAAGGAAAAATATCAAACGAATTCTAATCGTGTTACATTACGATTTAAACGAACGATACTAAAATTACACTTA
This sequence comes from Frieseomelitta varia, assembly GCF_011392965.1. Lineage (NCBI taxonomy): Eukaryota > Metazoa > Arthropoda > Insecta > Hymenoptera > Apidae > Frieseomelitta > Frieseomelitta varia. The sequence goes on from NW_025110682.1 coordinate 133,793, forward strand.
AAAAAAATTACGAAATCAAGAAAATGTGCCGATTAATCCAGTCTCGGGTGAGCTGGTCCCAAAGCAATTGCAGTCTTTAACCAAGAAACCGCTGCGCCTAGAAACTGCCACTTTCCATAAACGTGGCTCCAAATTTCTCCGTTTCTCTGGCATGTCACGTTGCCAGCTCCGAGAAGAAGAAACTCTCGGACTCGAGACCGATCTAGGGGATAGATAGAGGTCCCGGACGTCAGCGTGCCGAGCGAAGGAAACCGGGCAGATGCGTCGAGGCACAGGCTGCGCTCACCTGTTGTCTCTCGGCCTAATTACGCGGGCCCGATATAAAGCGGCGCGCGGACACGAGCGACGCGGTTACGCGGCCGTGCATGCGGCGAACGCCGGCAAGATTTATCGACTCGTTTAAACCTCTCTTTTTTTTCCCTCTCTCACGCACAGAGGAAGGAGGACCACACACAAGAAATTAGCCACGAGTAAGGAAACGCTGGCTTAATTCCGTTAACACCTTCCGGCCGGTCACCGATTATCGCGTTCCTCGTACGTTCTCTTTTTTTCCTCTTCCCAGCGCGCTCTCACTGCACACTTCCTTCGTCGTCTCTCCTCCTCGTTGGTCGTTTTGGCCGGTTTCCGTCTCGCTTCGACGTCGGCTCTTCCTCGTTTCACGGTGACGTGAAGCAAAAATTGATTACTGATCGGAGATTACCGATCGTAAATGTTGAGGTATGTTCCCCGATTTTTTAGATAAATGAGACACTGATTTCAGTTTCTTTGTTGTCTCGGAAATTGGTTTATAACCAAGATTCAGCAACAGATTGATAGACAGACGATCATTACATAGCTATATGTGTCCTTTCACAACTATTCGTATCAATGAAATGAAAATTTTAGAGACGCTCTAAAAATGTGTTCTCTTATAACTCGCACCAATTAGATTAATAAACATTGCAGAAAGATGTACATTTAAAGAAAGTTCTAAGATTAGGAGGAATTTAAAAAACAATGAAAAACTGGAACGATGATATCGAAGTCAGAAAAAAAAAAGGTCGGCCTGTAGAGGAGAGAATTTTTCTGGCATAATTTTCTGGCGTATTTAATATGGCAGCACAGAGGAAACCGAACGAGTACCTCGTTGCTCGAGGCGTGCGCGAATTTTCTCCGGCGCGGGCCGGAGCGAGCTAAATAAATTTCGCGGATAATTCCAATCTATCAGGCTTACGTAAACGTAAACGGTGTACCGAGAGCGGTGCAAAACACCCACGTGCGTTCTCTCGCCGTGCGAAAGATACTATCGTATTCCGTTTGACGGGATGCATTACAAAATTATGCAAAACGGCGACGCTCGCGATTAGTATCTTCGCGAGAGGTCTCCGGTCGCAGGGTGATTCCCGATCTTTTCTATTCCTCTTTTTCTTTTTTTTTTTTTTTAACGATTCGCAAAACTCGCGATCCGGTTCTGCATTTGTTTCGTAATCTATTATTCCTAGTTTTCTAATTTTCAGATTGTTTTTTACCAAAATCAAGAATCTCAATAATTCCTGAATGCGAGAGCAACATTTCCTTTTTTTCTCCCTTAACAAGTACAATTTAGCGTACGCGTGTGTGAAATGGAAACTTGTATAAAACTTCCTTCGTGGTTAATAAAATTAATAAATAAAGACTTTTTCCTCTGAAATTTTGTACGCACGCTACGAAAAGGAAGGTGACGGTACAATTATTGAACTTTCAACTACTTTACCATGCAATTTCACTCTGTGTATTTAACACGGCCAGCTTCCAAGGTATTTAAGCTTTCGAAACCAGCAGTCGACATAAAGTGGGATTTCCTGTAACCATCGAATGTATTTATACCGATACAATGGAGAAGCACGTTTCTGTCTTCGTACACGTGATACAACTGTTACACTTGCGCGTCAGTCGAGCTCCCGACTTCCAAGAGACAGTATATATATTCTGTCTAAAATGCGGGGAAAAACAGATCTCCACGAATAAAATGTTAAAGCATGTCACACATGAGAGGCCATCGCTCATAAGATCTCCGCGATTTCCCTTTGCTCATACGCGCGTACGTACATACACTCCAGCTCAAAAGTCGCACACTTTTATTTCTGATATTCAGCACTATTATAGCATATATTATACAACACAATTTATTAATTATTGTATAAAATATATTTTTCATTGTATCATATGTATTTAATTTAATTTTGTTATTATTTAACTTCAATTTACTTTTATTGTACAATTATATCGTGTGTATTGTATTTAATTTGATTTTGTTAGATGTACATATGTATTAGGGAGTACTAGACACTGGAACAAAATTTTATTTTATATTTAAGAGTTAATACAGTTTTGATCTATAATATAATTTAACAACAAGCACGCCAAATGTCAATATATTTGACTAGAATGATGTAACAAGTTAAATTATTGTCACTAGATGACAATGTTTATTAAATTTCAAAAAAAAGAAACAACATTACTCATGGATACCTCTAACATTACAATATATTAATATATCAACATAAGTCTTTACTGTATAAACTATGTTTATTGTATTTAATTGTACTTGTTTAATATACATTTGTATTTATTGTAAACACAACAATTTTTATATTGCACATTGCATATTGCGTGTATAATTTGTAATTCATATTCACCGTACCAGTTTCACTCATACAAGTATAGTACTTGCCCCCGAAGATTTCTGAGCGGGGGTGTACATACGCGCGTCGCAGAAACGAAGGCGGCCCGCTTCTAACAGCGTGTGCAGAACTCGCTTCACTCGGACTATTTGTCGCGGCGGATCACCGCGACCCGTAAAGAAAAAAAGCCGACTTGACGGAGAACGAAGCCTGTTTAACGAGCCGTTTCTGCTCAAATAAAGCGAAACTAGAGAAATAAAAGGGCGGAGGGTCGGGCCAAAAGAAAACACGCGGACATTGTAATCGTTTTGCACGATAATTTAACGGGCCGTCAGTTGCGTTTCATTTCGCATTTTCGATTAGCCGAAACACGCAGCTCAACATTAAACCTACCCCTTGTCCACACTCTATTTCCTGCCAGCGCAGCGCAGTCTTGTTCTACTTTCTCCACCGGTTCTCGCAGTTTCCCGTTCCTCACGCTTGATTCCTTTCTGTTTTACTTAATTTTCCGCTGATTCTTGCTATTTTTCATTCATCACGATCCACTGTAGTATTCTGTAGTTTCACTTTCTCCGGTGATTCTTCGCTGCTATTCTTATCTATCGATCCTACTTATCTCTTCTTTTTACCTTTATTTCCCTCGTACCGATTCTTGGTGCCCCCTCCGCCTCTTCCGTTTCAGATCTTCTTCCACGACCGAACTCCTAATCCAATTTAATTTCGCTTTATCCCCACCGATCCTCTTCCTCGATTCTCAATCTTCCAACACGTCCTCACGCCCGACACGCTCTTTTCCAACAGCTCGGAAACAGCATTCAATACGTCCACGATCTCTCTTCCTCGGCTCCACCATTGTTCTCTTTCCTCAATCACTCATTCGCCTCACATCCTCTCGCCACTTTCCTCATTTTCCTTTTCCAGTCCTTTCGCCCGATTCCTCTCGTTCCCAATTTTCTCCCCTTCCCGCCCCCCTTCGTCGACGCGCGTGCACCGACGAAGCAACGAATGGCCCTCTTTCGTCTCTCTCTCTCTCTCTCTCTCTCTCTCTTTTTCTCTATCTCGAAACCCGGCCGCTGTGTGTTTCGCGCGCGGCCGCCGGCTCTCGACAGCGCACACAAGGCGCGGCAATAAATTTTCGCGCGCCGACACCGAGCAATATTTCCTTGCCGTTTGTACGCGCCAGTTCTCCTCTCTTTTTGTACCGGGGGCCCCCGGTACACGCGGATAAACGCGCTGCGTATTACGGTTAAACGGCGAGAAAAAAACCCGCCGGCCCGTTCCATTTCAATTTGCGAAATGGCGCGCCGGCTCTACCAGCTACCGGCGCACCGATCCGCTCGCCACCGATCCTGTCTCCCTTTCGCTCCTCCGCTGCCCCCCCCCCAACGCCGCCGCGTTTCATATCTCGCGTTCCCCGAATGCCACCATCGATCTCCGGCCAACGTCGATCTTCCGGAACACCGAGTTTTCCTTCTCCTTTGTCTTACCCTTCCCTCGTTCTCGAGGATTGGCCGAAGATTTTTTCGAAGTTTTCAGGAATTTTAGGTAGAACGAAATTTGTTTCAATGTGCAACGTTCTCGGGGAACGATTCGTAAAGATGGAGAATTTTTTTGGATATCGAGAACGTCAAGTTTGGGAATTTTCAATTTTTAGAAATTTTAGGTAAAGTGGAACAGAATTTTTTGGAATTTTAAACGTGGAAATTCTCGGGTAACGATTCGTAAAGATGGAGAATTTTTTTGGACATCGGAAACGTCAAGTTTGGGAATTTTTAATTTTTGGGAATTTTAGGCAAAGTGAAATACAGAATTGTTTGGAATTTTAAACGTGGAACTTCTCGGGGAACGATTCATAAAGGAGGAGAATTTTTTTTTGGATATCGGGAATGTCAAGTTTTGGAATTTTTAATTTTTAGGAATTTTAGGTAAAGTGGAACAGAATTTTCTTTTCAATGTGCATCTTTTCTGGGAACGATTCGTAAAGATGGAGAATTTTTTTTGAATATCGGGAACGTTAAGTTTCAGAATTTTCAATTTTTAGAAATTTTAGGTACAGTAAAGTGTGGAACAAAATTTTAAATGCAGAATTTCTCGGGGAACGATTCGTGAAGATGGAAAATTTTTTTGAATATCGGAAATGTCAAGTTTGGGAATTTTCAATTTTTAGAAATTTTAGGTACAGTGAAGTGTGGAACAAAATTTTTTGGAATTTTAAATGCAGAACTTCTCGGGGAACGATTCGTGAAGATAGAGAATTTTTTTGGATATTGAGAACGTCGAGATTTGGAATTTTAAACGTAGCGAAATATGGAACTGGAGGTGTTCGACTTTTGGAATTTCAGGTGTGTTTAAATCTGATTCAACTAGCAGAATTTATAGAATTTTACACGTGTCCAGAGTTTTCTTCTCCTTTATCTTTTATTGTTCTCGAAGCGACAATTACGTTGATCAAATTATAGAGAATTTTTTAAATATCAGGAATGTCAAGTTTTAACGAAGTGCGGACACTAGAGGTGTTTGATTTTGGACATTTTCGGGTGTATATTAAATTTAATCTAAACTGGGTGAGTGAATTTCTGGAATTTTGCACGTCCAGTGGCGTACGTAGAACCAGAGGTGTTAACTCCCGAGATTTCAAATAGTATTTGGAGCACGAAATTTCGGAATACTTGGTGCACTTAAACGCATCGGATGGTGGAGATTGAAATTATGGAACATAGAACCGGTGGCATTCTTTCGGAATTTAAAACACACGTAAGTGTAGGAACGAGTATGTCGAGTATTTAGTATGCGTAAATTTAGAATTGCCAGCGTTAGAGATCGCTCGACTAATCATAGAATCTGCTTTGGAATCTTAAGTCCCGAATTTTCGGAATCTCAACTATGCTCGAGCTGAAAATCGGTGGCACGAAACTTTAGAAACTTTCGGCATAATGATTAAGCGTTGCGTTGTGTTTCAGCGTGTTTAACATTTTGGAATGTTAAATATACCGAGCCGCGTAGAAATTGCGAACTTTCCGAATATTTCAGAACGTTTTCAGATCAAGCGCTGTTGTCTGGCACAGGTGTGTCTGTGTACTTAAACGCAGAACCGATGGCATGCACTTTTGAAACTTTGGACACAATGCTCACCTTCACGTGTATTATAAATTTTCTGAATATTCTAAATTTTCCCTCCAAACGCTCAAACTTCTCCTAAGAGTAACAAACTGTCACACATCAAGTTCCTTCCCTCTGATTTTTGCAAATTAATTAATTAATTAAATCCAAAACCAATTCCTAATTAACCAATTAAAAAAAGAAAAAAAAATGTCACTTCGAAACTAGTCAACTGATGCACGTATCCTGACCAAGGTTCACTTTCAACGAAGATCATCTGGATCGTGATGATTAAGTCACGATGGCTATCGATCCGTGACAAGGAGCATCGAGCAGAAAAAGGACACGAGCGTGGCTGGTTCTCGCGCTCTTGCCACTACAATGCCACATAAAATCGTCCAGCTTATTAAATTATGCTCGTTAAGAAGTTTCCAGCTGAAGGCGGCGCGTTTAACATTCTGGCCATACCGAGGCATTGTCCGAGATCAAGCAAGAATCGAGAATCTGTTTCCTATCTGCATCAATGTTCAATTCCCTTCTTTCGTTCTTTCTCTTGATGGAGAACGGCTTTCTGCCAACGTAGGATTTTAATGACACGTTGATTGACGCGTTTGCTAGCTGTTTTATCATCGAGGAAGATGATCGTTCGATGCTACATGGTGCCCTTTATTCTTGTGACACTTAATGTCACAAGCTGAGTTTCACGAGCGCTTTGTGGTAAAGTTCCGCGTCAAATATTCATTCTGCGTCATATTTTTCGATCGTAAAAATTTACGCTCGTACAAATATTTTTTAACAATTACTTCGTTCTTAAATAGACAGTCGTTCAATAGTAAATTTGATTCCACCACGTTCGCGCGTACAATAAATTTAATTACTGCGGTATTTCGTTGTAGAATTTTTCCAATTGTTGTCCATCTCTCTTTCCGACGGCAAATTTTCCGATTGGCAACGGAACGTCGAAAAGTTGCAATCGCGTGCAATCTTTATCCCCAGTTGCACAAAGTTATTATTACCGCTGTAACGTAACGGGCGTCATTCGCAATAAGATTTTCCATTGAAATCCACAGGATCGGGAAACTCGGTTTCCCATCAGCGTGGCAGACCGATCCAAGGTCCATTGTGAACGCGGCGCCATAAATCACCGCGATCGAGAGCTTTTTCCGCGGTTATCCACGTGTTTCCCCCCTCCCCCCCCTCCCCCCGCTCCCTCGATGATTCTCATGATAATTATTATTTACGAGGCTGCGTGGCATCATTCGTCGGTTACGTTACTCCTCCGTATCATCTTTTCATTCGGTTCTCTTCGCGTGTCCCCTTTAAACGGCGCCTCCTTCTCATCGTCGCTTCCTGCTTCGTGGCCGGGGTCGTTCCCATTTTCGCTAATATGCCCTTTGTTGCTACCTTTCCCATAATTGTTGCTCCCTCCCCCTCCCTTCCTCCCCTGTCGACACGCTCGTCCAATAACAGACACTTTTATCGCCTTCGACGATCGTCCGTGCAATTTCTGTTCCCATTTTGTCCTCGTTTCGATTCCTCTTTTGCTCGTTCTTCGATTGTCTCGACGAGGAGAGTTTAATTTTTGGCAGAGGAAATAAATCATTGCGTTCTTTAATTATAATTGTTAATAAAATTTTATTAATTAATTTATTACTGTTATTATTGTATTTTATTTATAATTAATTTAAAATTTTATTATCATTAAACACCATCTTATATTAATTATAAACACATCGTTAGAACTACCGACGACTGGAGCATAAAATTTTCCATCAAACTGAAAGAACAAAGAAGCTCTTCTGTAATTCTAACAATAACTTGCTTTGAATCTCTAAAAACGGCACCGTTTTCGTATCTACAGAATTTCTAACAAGAATTATAAATTGATCATTTTGAACATTTTGGTTCTAGCGTTCACCTCGGACTAATGGGAACGTTTAAATCTCTTAAATAAGTTGTCACCAATTTTAACTGCGGATTTTTATGCATTTATGGAAAATTCAAAAGACACAGTGCTGTAATAGAATTACACAAAATTGTTGTCCAATGTTTGTTGCGATATTCAGGGAATATTACAGAGAGAATCTTCCAAATCTTTCTTTCGATCCCGGTGTTGATTATTCGACTTTGTAAAATGAAGAAAGAACTCTGACACGGATTGAATTACGTGCACCGTCACTGTCTGTGTTGTAGCGTCTGATTCTACTTGCTAGACACGGAATTGTAAACATACCAGCAAATCGAAGCTTATTATTTTATGAAAAAGGAGGCTTGTACATCGAATTGATTAACTGGCGCGTGAATGCAATAATAAATACAAGTAATAAATACACGTTTCGTCAGCCATCAACTCTTGATAGACAAATTAGTCCGTTCAATATCTAATGTTACGATTCGTATTATCTAATTGACAAGGTTATTTTCATACTGGTATCTCTGGCTGTCGACAAATTGGAATGCTGTGAATCGTTCGAGTCAGAAATCAGGAGAGCCGAAAAAACAGCTGGGTTCGCGGTAATGAATTATCGCGCCCGATTAATTGCGCACGACGATACGATCGCTTCGTTTCGTTTCGTTTCGTTTCGTTTCGTTCGTTATCTGTGTGATCCGCCGTGGCCTCATTACCGCCTCTTATCTGTATCGCATTAAAATTAATAAAGAGAGTGTGTGTGTGTGTGAGAGAGAGAGAGAGAGAGAGAGAGGCGTGCAGCTGCGTTGATCCGCGGATCTCGGTTTTCAGCCTCTCGAACCGCGTCTGGTATAAATTACACGAGAGCCTTTATTTTCGTCGGCGTGAAACCGCGATAACGGTTTTACACCGAGATTCAGTTCTACTTTCGAATCGATTCGAATCCATTCCGATGACGTGTTTACGTGAAATTTACGTGAAAAGGAACAGAATAAAATGCGTTAGTACAGTCATTGCGACAGTACCAAAATGAAATCGTTGATTGGCTTCATATTCGCGATACGTTTCGTTCTGTTACAATTTTATCGACAATTTGTCATTTATCCTGTGCTAATTGCAAAATGTTTCTTCTTTCGTTGTTTCATTCTGTGTATTTTGCTTCATCAATATAAAGTAAAGTAAGTTGGAAGAGTAACCTAAAGTCATAAAAGTTACAACACTGGTCTTTCTTACATTTCTTACATGTTCAGAGCACAAGTTCTTTTGTTTATGTGCTTTTTCTACCATTAGAATTAAAGAAATGCATTCTGTGGATTCATAAGATATCAAGTACCACTCCTGATGAAAAAATTTTCGATCAAATGCAAATGTTCAAACGTATTTGAAAAAACAGTGAAATCTATAAACATTGGCCCTATAAATATTGTCTTGTTCGTTTGAAATATATGGAAAAATAGAACAACTGGCAATTGTTGATTTCAATGTTTCCCGATAGTTTCGTCTGCTCACGTTAGAAACTTTTCGCCAGTGGCAAATGCTCAATCTACTTTAGATTTCCATTTATTCTTAAAATTAGCCTCTTGCGAGGTTAGGCCTAAAATTGCAATATTTTCTTAGTTTTGAGTGTATTGAAATATAACCTGGACAAAATAAATAATAAATGTGTTACTCCTTAGTAATTTCCATTCAAAAAAAAGAGGACGAGTTATTGTGTAACGATTTGGTCACTCGTTATGGTCCGCGAACCAGTTACGAAGCGCGAGAGGTTAAAAGTGTCTGGCCGTCACCCGAAATTAGCACAACCTAATATCAATAATATCCACAAACCAACAAGTCAAGCTTCATGCAGATTACAGGACACCTCAAGCCCAAGGCACTGCAAGCACATCAACTTCCGGTTTGATAATAAAAAAAAAAAAAAAAAAAGTGTCTGGCAATTTGCAACGACAGCCAGAGTCGTTCGAAAAATATTCCACCAGATCCAAAAAGTCGCCAGATGAAAACGGAAACCGACGGAATGGAAGAGGAGTGTAGAGGAGAGGAGAGGAGAGAGAAGAAAGGGAGGAGAATCGGCGCGACGCGGCGCCCTGCGCCGTAAATCCTGTTACTCGGTGTGCCGGCGAGGAGAGGTGCGCGCAGGTGTTGCCGAGGTATCCTCGTTATTTATTGATTTACTTAATTCGGCCAACAGAGGACCGCGGGCCCCTGACCGTTTGAAGAGAGCCGGCTCATTTCGTGATTAAAAGACGTTACGAACGCCTCGGCGCAGCATGTGTGTGGCGGCAGTCGACCTCTTCTCTCTCCACACACACATACACACACACACGGTGCCCTGCACGCCGTTCTGTACGTCGTTTGCACCCCTCCGAGCCGGTGTGTCCATATTTTTCTGCTTAACGGCTCTCGCCTTTCTCGGTTTATTGCGATTAGACCGACCGACGCTCGGATAAGCGTGGCCGAAGGTCGCCATGTTGCTTAAGGACTCTGCTCTAGGGAATTCTAGCGACTTCTTTCGTACTCCAGGATCAATAATATCCCTTCGTGTTGTTTGAACGACGTTGAACTACATTTACATGAACAATTTGTTGCTACACTTGTTACATAATCGCGACATTTGTTGAGGTGAATTTTATAAAATCACTTGCCTTCGTTGTCCAAACATTTCAGAACTTTCCTCTCGTCATCCAAAAATCTACGAATTTACACGCGAAGAACTCACCATCCCTAGCCTAATCTTCCCCGTCCTAGGCCAACTCTCTTTCAAAGAGATTAATATTCAATAACTCGAAACGAAATGCCGAATCGAGCCGAAGGGTCTGGCTTGGTCGGAGCGAGCGAAAGCCTACTCGAGGGCTGGACGCGGGGCCCAGTACCAGCTAGGGGGCCCCCTATTAATGCCCATTTCGCGTTTAATCTGGCCGCTGATCTCCACGAACGCGAACGGTCGCGACTGACCGGCAGGTAGAGCGCGAAAAGTGATGAGAACCGTGGAGATAAGGGAACGAGACGGTGAAACGGGTGGCGTCGAGGCGGATGACGGGGCCACGAGGCGGGAAAGAGCGACAAGGACGATGGAAATACAAAACGGTGGTGGGGGACGGTGGTGGGCCCTGGAGCGAGCGGGTCTGACGCTGCGGGGGGGCCTCACACGCACGAGCCAACACACCGCATCGAAAAACCAACATCGGCGCCGACAAATAACTACCCATATTATCCGATCTTGTAGGCTACCATCTCACCACGAGCCCTTTGTGAGGGGGCCAGCGTTATGTATAGCGGGCCCCATGGAACCGAGACGGTAAAATACAACCGTCCTCGCCGCGCCGTTTCCTCCTTGGTATACCTCTCGCGTTTCTCGTTTGTTTCGAACGAAATTTTGACGTGCGCACGAAGCGTATTTCTTTCTTTCTTTCATTTTTTTCAAATAATTCCAGAAACGAAACGACCTGGTTTTTCATTTCAACTGATTTGGCAGCTCCGGTGTTTTGATTTTTGGCGCATGGTGTTTTTCATTTTAAATGAAGGATCATCGGATTTTTGTTACATACAATTTTGGAAACAAAGATTTTTCCATTTTAATTGATTTATTGGTTCCGACGTGTCGATGTACTACATGTGCGAAACACGTTTTTGATAAAAGTCTACATTTTAATGAAAAGTCCGCTGTAACATTCAGAGAAATTGTGAAATTTCATTTCGACTGATGAAATCCAATCCGCGGTCAGAAGTATCAAAACAAAATTCTCGAGACTTCTAATACAATCAAAGGCCACAGAAATTAAATTCCCATCGGCCAAAGGAGTGCCAAAAATTCTACGTTCCAGTTTTAAAAGCGTGGCTGGAACGTTTCTCGGGAGGCTGCGAGATCCAATTAAGATCATCCCCGATCCAACCTCAGAACCATGAAAATTAATCGTAAAATCACGATTTAATTTTAAGATCCCCCAAGATATCCGAGATTATACAATTAAATTAAAAGCTGTAAAAGTTGAATTTCCGCCGGAGTGGTATCAAAAAATATTCTCTACGCAGTTTGAAAAAAAGAAAAAAAAAAAAGAAAAAAGAAAAACGTATCGATCGAACGTTCCCGAGAGATCTAATTAAGATCCTTCCTTGATCCAACCTCGAGAAGTGCCTCGAAAAAAAAAAAAAAAGGAACGACCGCGCTTTCCATCGCTTTGATTAATCCCCGTTTTATCGTTCAATGGACGTCTCTGTCGAGGCTCGGGACGTTCTTCGCACCTACGTGCAGACAGAGAGGACTCTATCGCGGATTTCAGGCGAGAACGGCGGATTTGCGAGTAACGGTATCGTTTTCTGGTTCTCGCGCCAGTTTTATTCGCTGCCAGCGGCTTCTGCGGAATCGTGGCAAAAATAACGTGGCAGGAAATATAAATTTCGCGTCGCGGCGACTTGTTAGATAAGCGGCCACGCACACTCTTAATTACTTTATTACATTTGTTCGGCGAATTACCTCGGGAGACAGGCAGAACGTTGTTTTGTTATCAATTGTGATAGATGGAGTTGGGGGAATAGCAACAAATATAAGACAGATTTGTCGAAGAGCTCGATTTTTGTTCTCATTTAAAAGTTAATTTAAGCTACATCGCGTGCATGCCTCGCGAAGATAGATCATCTTTGACTTTATTTAAAATCATTAACTGGATCGAATTACTCCCTTGTTGTGCATTCACAAATTTATTGATAACCACAGTTGGCATCTATAATTAATTTGTATCGAGTACTTAGCAATGCAACAATATCCTTAAGTTCTTATTATAAGTATGTAAACATAAAATATGTATCATAGTTGTACGTCCACGTAATCTTTAAGACAAAAAGCATGTGAATTTCTCTCTGTACTGTTAGTATGCACAGCGATGTGCATGCTGCTAATAACCCAGTGGTGGGTTTTATAGCGTAACAACTAAAAAAAAAAGTCTTAAACTTTTCATTATCTCTCGTCTTGAGACATTCATCATTTCACAGAATTTTTGGTACCTCTCATTGAAACAATAAATAATGGAGAAGGTTAAAAAAAAGAAGATCGAGTACATCAAATCGGCTAAACGTATTTCTCACATGAAAATTCGTCGTGCAAACGCGAACGTTGTTTAATAAGCAAGCGTAGGAGCATCGATAGATTAATTAACGCGGCATCAGCGCGATTACGAAAGCGGGAAATTAATTAGTCAGGCATGGAGATTTGACGGGACGGTGGTTAATGAAGTGTAGGATTGTCGGAGTTTTATTTAATCATCCCGGTAGGGCCAGACTCGAGGACGCTCGTTAAAAAATTATATGGTCGTTAAAATTTTAACGAGGCCGCGCGACCGGGATTTTCGAAATGTTCTATCGTCGATGATGGCGAACAGGATCGGGGAAAAGTTTTTTAATTAATTAACTATAGATCACGCGCAGAACGTCGATGAATTTGTTATGATGCTATTAAAATAGCCGGTAATAATTTACAAACCTGACGGGTACAACGGCTCAATTATTCAAAAAACTGCAGCGTTGTTCCCTCTCATTTCGAATTTCAATCCACTTCGAATTCACCTTCTTCGAATTTTGCGAGTTTTAACGTGTTTCAACAGTGTCGGATATATTTTTCTCAAAATCAGAAGACAGAGAAATACTACAATTCAATTAGAACGGTAAGTTTGAAGTTCAAGTAAAGAGAATATTGAATTATCTCGAAAATTCGATTTTGAATAATATGAATATTTATCAGAAAATCAAGGTGAAGAAAATCAGACATCTTATTAGCAGTTTAACAAGTACTCCTCGGAGCTTCACCAACACAATTATCCAGGAAAATTTGAACCACTCAAACGTCAAGTAACTTCGAAAATAAAAGAAAAAACGAGTTGAATGCTTACAAGTATTCATACAATATACCATCTTCTTGTAATATATAATATAGAATCTCGATCTTGTTCTCAAAAATTTGAACCACTCAAACGCCACGTAACTTCGAAAATAAAAAAAAAAAAAAAAAACGAATTTAATGCTTCGAGTTTTGAATGCTTACACCATCTTCTTGTAATATATACAATCTTGATTTTGGTTTCAAAAATGTACAAAAAGCTCAACCGATTCAACTTCTGAAAGGATATACAGTTACGGACAAAATTGAGAGGTAATGGAAATACACATGAATTAAATTTGGTCAGGAGTGGTACTATTATTATACACTTAAGTTTTATATATTATATATCTTTATGGTATCACAGATTATTCAGCGAATGTTAGAAATTAATATTTACATTGGCGTTGAAATAAGATATGTATTCAAGGATCAGAGAAAACAGCGCGGAAGATTAACTGGCGCGACGTGGCCTAGACAACTAGCGCCATCGGGCCCGTATCTCCCTAGGAAGGCATCCGAAGCGCCACGAAAGCGTTCGAGCGGAGTTGAACGAAGGCCGCGCGACGTTTACAAGGCGTCCGATTAATTTCTCGACGGTCGGGATGAATCTTTCGGTCCGCGGTAGAAGCGCAAGGGCCTTTCATGGCCAGCCAAGAGGACGCCAAAGGCATCGCGCGGCACCGAGGGCACCGATTGTAAATTAGGGCAAATTGATCGCAAATCAGCCGCGCCGGACGAGAGTCACTCCCACACAATCGGTCCTGGAAAGGGGAAGAGACACGAGCCCAGCCCAGGACTTTGTACGCGAGATCAGGCCTTGAACGACGACGACGACGACGACGACGGAGAAAAGTAATGCCTGAACGTTCGCGGCTTTATTGGCTCTCAGTTTCCAACGGTCGCCGTGAATGTAAATTCTCCAAACGACCAACGCGTTTAGGCTCTCGGTTGTCCTGCCTTTAAACAACGTTCCTCTCATTCGACGATCGTTCGTCCATTTGAAACAATTACGGAATCTTTCTTCTGAAATATATTTGTAGGCGCTTCGTTCTGATTTTCATATCTTACGTTTCTTGCCGACATCGTGTCAATGAAGACGTACTGAAGACTTTATACTTTGTCAGATCGTTCAGAATTTCGTTACAGAAGCCAAACTGACCAACTCAAGACATTGTCACATCAAAATTTAACTCGGATGAATTTCAGTTGACGAATTATTCGAGCAGGTGAAGGTTCAGCCCCGGAGTGCACAAGAATTTCCCTCCGATAACGATTTTAAAGGGATCCTTGGAATCTCTCGCGCCTGGCCATCGAAAGGGCAACGGTGTCGTCGATCCCAGTGCCTCGAAGCATCTCCAGAATTCAACCACCCGTTCTCACCTGGACATCAGAGAGGCAGGCACCTTCCGAGGGCGAGAGAACTGTACCAATGTAACAGCTCGGTGCCTTTAAGCGGCTTCGAGGCGGCAGCGTCGGCGCCCTCAAACGTGCCGACAAACGTTGTCCCGCTAGAAAGCCCTCGTTCCACCAACCCTTTCCACCGAAAGCCAAGCCGCGCGTCTCGTTCTCTCATCGTGAAGGACCGCGATCGAAGGACCACGACGTTTTCGGTGACCAGGTGCGAATGGAGAACAAGCCGAGACTTTCGCGAGTCGGTCTCGTTAGGGACTCGCAAACCTTGGATTCCATTCGAGCAATCCTTTCGAAAGATTTGCGACGCTCGCGAAAGATTTTTGACTCTCGCGAGGACGAATTTGTGATCGATCGGAGAATTTTGGAAACCACAGAACGGCGTTGTCGATTGACATCTCAATTTTTAAGAAAAACGAAAAAGAACAAACGCAAGCTTTGAGCAGCGCGTAACAGTAACTCCAAAGACTGTGCAACCCGCGTGACGAACGAACAGGAACGATCCGCAAAGCGGAGTGAAAATATCAGTGCCTGGTCCCCTGTATAAGATTCCCGCAAGAAGTCACAAAGCAAGAATTCAAAACACGAATCCCGATCGCGAAAGCGAACGACGGTGTCAATTAACGTCGGCAGCCGCGGTGCCAATTAATCAGCCAAAGCATAACCGAAAAAACGACCGGCGAGAAGCGTGGACAAGCATCAATCTCGCGTTGGTTGCCAGCGTAAATCCGCTCGGTCCGACACTCGCCGTTCCCATTATTCCTCTTACGATCGAAGACACCGGACCAAGCCAGAGGACCAAACCAGAGAGAACAAGAGCGAGCGAGCGAGCGAGAGAGAGAGAGAGGAGGTGGAAGAGAACTGAGGAGAGTCAAAGCGAGCCAAAGTCACGGATATCTATAGCCCACGACGAAGAGGTGTACACGACTAGAGAGGATGGCTACCGGTCTCGCTGGATGGACACGGACAGGTCCGCATTGTATTCCACGGCCAGTAAATCCTGCTGCTCGTAGTGTAAATGAGAGCCAGCCGGGGCGGGGAGCGGTGGTCTCTCCTCTCTGGCTAGGCTTGGACCAGAAAGGGCCAGGGACTCCTCGCCCGTTTCCAACTAACGCGCCGACGATGGTGCAACAGAGACGGAAAGATTTATCTGCGGGCCGCGAGCACGCCACCGGCCGACCCTTTGTTGCCGGCCGCGGTGAGAATTTCGCATTTTTCGCCATTTTTTTCCTACCGTTCCTCCGATCGTTTCGTCGCATTTTTCCCCTCCCCCCTTTCTTTTCTTTCTCCTTTTCTTTTCCTCTTCGTCGTCGTCTTCTCGTGCGTTCGGTGGTTGGCCCGAAGAAGAGATGGAAGAATCGAGAGAACCGTGGATCGGAAGGGTTCAGCGTGCTTCGATCGTCCCTCGTGGCTTGTTAAGGGACACTTTACGGGTTTAGAGGAGAGTTGCCAGGTGCAAGACGAATTGGTGGAAACGATTAGAGAGGTTTCGATGATTGCGTCTTGGGGAGGGACGATTTCATACTTCTGGCTTCGGTGGTGCGTAGTGGAGGATTGATTTATAAGCGACGTTGCACAGGCTTGGTGTTTGACTCGAGTTCACTTGCTAGCCGCTATCTCATTTACTGGCGCTTGACAACTGATTTGTCTCTTGTTTCGATTTTGACGAAAGACAGATTCGACTGAATGAACTCGATTTGATACAGAGAACCAGCTTCTTCCTGCAATCCATCATTCGGTTCGTTCAGTACCTCGTTCAGTACCAACGCAACGACACACAAATGAAACGAACTGGCTGAACAATACTCGAAACAGGATGAAATCTGTCGGAAAGACCGGTGAATTTATCTACAAGCGTTAAACTATCAACACATCGTTTCGATAATTTTTCACGAAGTGGCTTAAATCGTGGCCTTGTCGAGGGATCAATAAAATCACTCCGAGACAACTGTTCCCAAGGCGAGACAATCGATATCGCCGAAAAAGAACCCACCCAGAAAACCATAAAAAACTGTAACCGATAAAGGCTAAAAGGTAGGAAGCCCAGCTCCCCCGGCGAAACGAAGATTAGGAAGCAATCGGAATGCCCGGTGGCCTTTGATCGGCGTCGAAACTCGTCCAGCGACCAGTGGCATGGGGCCGCGTTTTGGAAGTTGAAGGGGGCCCATGGGCCACTCGACACACTCCCGATAGCCGACGAGGATTTAATTGACACTGGGAGGTGTCGCAGCGCTAAACTATGCAAAGTGGCCGGCTCCGGCGGTCGGCTTTCGCTTTCTCAGCTGCCGGCCCTCACTCTCTGCGAACGAAAGAGAGAGAGAGAGAGAGAGAGAGAGAGAGAGAGAGAGAGAGAGAGAGAGAGAGAGAGGTCGAAACTGAGCTGAAATTAAGGCTGCACGCGTTTTCAGACTGATCGATCGATCTGTCGACGACGCCCGACCGAACTGTCTATCCGTGCAGCCGGTTAGACGCTCGTTTTGGGGGAAATGGATTTCTCTGTCTGTGCTTTCGAGCCGCGAGAGATGGAACGGATGATGGAGGACGTCCAGCGTGCATGCACTCGAAGGATTGGAATGGCTCCTTGAGGAGTGACGCGGAGATTGAGGGGAACTGATGTGTAATTACGGCTGAAGAGAAAATCGATCGAGGTGAAAAGACGGTGAGGCACAGACTTTGCGGCGAAGATTAATTTTAATGTTGATGTATGTACTTTATTTTCGTCCAGAGACATTTAACGATAAAATGGTCAAAACGGACCAGTTTATAATGTTTTGCTGGGTACTTTATGATCAGTGTATTTTTAGAGATTCAAATAATTTATACAGTTTTCTACTTTCCTTTTTCATTTTTACATCTCTGATGAAAATTTTATGTTTCAACCGTACATACTTTCCCATAGTTAGAACAATCCAATGTTGCAGCTATCCGAGAGATTTAAATTTCACGAAACGAACGCAACTTTTTCTAATCGCAACCTCTTCTTTTCGAAAGTAAAAAAGTTTCGTCAATGAAGAAACGTTCGACGAGATAGAGATAGAGAGAGAGAGATCGAGACTCTACTTTGAAACAGTATGTTCCGAAACAAGAGAACGGTTGCTATTACTTTTCCGTCACTTTCTATTTCGAGGCGGAGAAGCAGACAGACGCGGAAAAAGGATCCGTGCCTAATGGGAATCGAAGGAAACACGCGGGCACGGCCGGAGGTCCTCGCCGAAGCAATTTGTATGCTGATGGCTATCTCCGTGGAATAATTTATAAACGATATTAAACCGCGCTCTTTGGCCGGTGCACGCTACACGCTTGGTACCGACCAGCCCTCGGGCCCACCCCTCCGCCCAAGGGGGAGGGGGGGTGGTCTCGAATTTATCGTCGGGAATGCAATCTGTCATCGCGTATCGGCCGCGACTTCTCCGACTATTAAATGTAAATCTGTTTCGATCCACCGTGAACGAATCAATCGATCCTGCCCCCAACCTCGATTTGGGGCTGTAAGTAAAGCTTAAAGAGGGTGACTCGGTGTGTTTCACTCTCGTGTGTGTGGTGAATCTCCACGAGTTTATTTCATATGTTCCATTTATTTGCTGTATTGTTTTTTTTTTTTTTTGTTTATATATCCTGGAGAATCGTTTCGAAACGAAAAGGAAAACGAAGGCACCCATGGAAATATTCGAAAGTGTTTCTGAATCTTTAAAAACTGTCACTTGATACACTGCCAACACATTTCCCTGTAAAAGTACAAATGAATCGAGATTCCTTGAAACTTTTATATTTATATATTTCGCTTTTACATTCACAATCTTTGCGAGAAAATATTTAGATTTCATAGAAGTAAGAAATTCAATGGACAACTGACTATCTGATTTTGTTAAAACTATCTCAGTATTTGGAATTTTATTTCCTCCAAGTGAACAAAACAAGTCCGAGTTCAAAATTTCCATTGACTTCGAGCTTTCCAAAAAAAAAAAAAAAAAAAGAAAAAAATACATACATGGAAGCTTGGAACGATAATCTAATCCTAATCCTAATTCTACGTATTATCCATCTTCTCAGATTTCACGGGCCGCAATTTGCAGACGATAAATGTCTCTAAACAGGGGAGGAAAACACGTTAAGGGAAGAGGTTTCGTTCGGCGAACGACTTTTTAAGAAACCGCTAATTCAACCTGGAGGGGGTTGGCCGCTATGCTAATATCGGTGGCGGTGGTAGGAGGGTTAGGCTCAGTGTTTCAGAGACAACGAAAAGACGAGCAGCTTTCGTGATCGAATCGATTACCGCGAAACTGGCTGGCTGGCTGGCTGGCTGGCTGGCTGGCTGCTCGGCGGACGCGCGGAATAAAATCGAAAAACGAGCCGCATAAAAGTCAAGCCGATAGGTATCTCTCTCCTGCCTCCGCAGGAATCCCTCAGCCCTTTCTACCGAACCGTTGCCGTGTTCGTGATGGTTAAATGATCGCGTTTTACGTGCCCGGGACTCGGATCGTCGATTATTGCCTTCGTCGAGTTTTAAACGGCGGGACATTGATTCCTTATCGAACCCGGCAAATTACTTCTGTTTGTCTTTCCGCGCTTTCGAAGCAAGAACAGCGAAATAAGGGGGTCGCAGCGAACGCGATCACGCTACGAACGATTTCCTTTTCGCGAACTTTCTCTCTCTGTTGGAAGATTCGTTCAGAAGAATTTCGGTTTTCCTTCTGAATTTTTGTCTTTTTCCTGTTTTATTGGAGTTCTTGTTTATTTATGGGAACTCCTTATCCTTTTCTTAATTTAAATATATCGCAATAAACGAACGAGTAAAACGATTGATTTTCCTATAACACAATGCTTCAGTGTCCTACATTGAAGTAAGAAAAGAAAAAAGAAATAAAATTCTCCCACTCACAAATCACCAGATAAATAAACTACGGCAAAGGAGATCGATCGCGCGTTTAATTGTCCTTTTTCGTCATTTACGTCCGCGAATCACGCTATTAAAGAGGACGGAGATGAAAAGAAAAAATTATTTCCCGTAAGCAGTTTACACTTTAATGCGGCTGAAATTTCTACTGCGCGAGCGAAACGAAGATCGTTTCGCCGACTAATGAATTGGCACGTAGCAAACTCTACGCAAGATTCATCAAGTCATGTTGCAGAGAGGCAAGTCTAAACGCCGATGGAAATAATCCTGCTAATAGTTTCATGCTGAACACTAATGACAGCCTAGCCACCAGAAGTTTCCTGTGATTAGCGCGAAGTCGAACTTCAATCTTCTTGGTGCCCGCCATAATTCACACCTGCAGGCCGCTTCCTGTCTTATTAACTTCGATACAAGGGGGAGGGGTGTTACACTTTGTAATTCAAACGTGTCTCAACCACCAATTAACAAGGAAGAACTCCATGAAATCGCGACTCTCCCGAGTAAACTGTTACGTCTGTCCATCTATCTATCAAATAGCTTTATCCATCGCGCTATTAACACGCAACGAGCACCTTTCTAAATCACTGGCATCCTCGGCTTTCTATAATAATTCTCTCGTTCATAATTTACACCTATACGCGAGACTTCGTTTCGCTGAATGAAAGCTGAAGTATTATCACCGATCTAGCCACTTCAGCCGTCCGGAACGTTGAAGATCAAATTCTTGAGCGTAAATGGTGGCTTATGTAGAGATATTTAGATGTTGGCTCTGGATATTTTTTGAAACTTTTGCGCGTTAAGAAAAATTATTTTAATAGAGAGAGACTTGAACTTTAGGTGTCAGAGAGTCAGCAGTATAAATTTCACGTCTTATCACGCAATTATTAATATCTATCTGCAATTAAAAACTCGAAAGTAATCCGACATCTCAGGAATGCGAAACAATTTCGGTGACGAAAAGATAATTATTTTCCAATGTTTTCGCAAGTCACTTCGTTATATTTAATATACGTATTAAGCGATTGATAATTTACAAATAAGTCGCCATAAAATAAGAGAAAGAACGTGAAAGAAAATTCGGGTGAAATGTTCGAGTCGGAAATATAAGTCGACGAGCCATGACCTACTCTACCGCAAAAACGCCCGAGCCCGGCCACATTTCCTGCCAGTTAATATTTTCCCTCGACCCGAACGTTCTTCCTTCCCTTCAATTTCATCCCGTTTCCTACAAGACTTTCTTCGACTTAATAGCACCCGCGGATTCGACTGGCACGCACGCCCGCTCGTAATTGGCCGCGAGATGTTTGCAGATGTAATTGCGTCTCGCGGTCGAAGCGACCACGATGGGACATTTATTGGCACGAAGTGGCTGTTTACCCTTCAATTTTAATACAGACAGCTCCGCGGATTTTACTTAACTAGACACGAAGAGATTTCTTTCCTTCCTTCGTAAGTTCGTAAAGTTTCTACGTTTCTCAATTGTCTTGGAAACACTTTTTCATTTTTCATATTTAGTAATATTGATGGTTATTGTTCAATTCTCTCTCCATTGTTATTTTACTCCTTCACTTTTAGAAACGAATACGGTAAGCTGTCCAATGTAAATTAAAATCCTTTAGAAAGTCTATTATTACGTTCGACTTGTTTCTCGTGTTTTGAAAAGATACTACGTGTTTCTTCTCGGTGAATTCCCAATTATTAACCTTGCCATTAATGGGAGATGACTGCGACTTAATTGAGGTTTAAAATAACTCTCTCAGTCGTGGGAACGCAGGCTGACTTGGGTATAATCGAAACAAAAATTTCCATAAACCTAATGGAATTTTAATTTAACACCTTGTACGCCAGCAGAAATTGAGCCGCGTAACGCGCGAGATTATTGCCGAATGATGCAAATCAGTTTCAATCGATGCCTTCCTGACTTTAATTGCCCACTCTATGCACCACGGAGACAATATACAATACAACAGAGACCGAATCGGTAAAATACTGGTATTTTTAGGTTACTATTCGATTACGTTTGATGAAACCGAAATGGTGGGAATACCGGTATGACGCTATCAAAACGATGTTAGGTCGGTAGATGTATTTCGGTATAATACCGGTAAATAAAATATTAATATATTAGAAAAGGACAAGGAGACAATGATTAAATGTTTTCATAAAGCTGCTGATAGTAAATTTGAATTTCATCGTTGTACCTCCATACAATATCAGCCACGATACTCTTACTTAATTTTAAAAGATGACCGATTTCTCGATACCGTTTTTCTTTTTCTCGGTGAAAAAAAATGACTAATTGTCGTACGTCAATAAATCGAAAGAGGAGTTAAAACAACGATTAATCGTAGAATGGAAGAATATTCCG
>NW_025110682.1:156186-248541 GCF_011392965.1 Frieseomelitta varia
AAAAATGACTAATTGTCGTACGTCAATAAATCGAAAGAGGAGTTAAAACAACGATTAATCGTAGAATGGAAGAATATTCCGCTAAATTACTTAAAAAAAAAAAATTACTGGAAATATGCCTAAGCGTCTGCGATATATTATTAAAGTTAAGGGCTACCTAACAAAATATTAATTATTGTTTATGTTAACAATTTTCAGGTTCAAATATTGTAGTTCTTCAAATGTCTGAATATTTTTGCCACGCTGCATTTCGACATAGTTCAGTTTATTGTTTGATATTGAGAAAAGTATGTGCAATAAATAAATAAAATTTATGTTACTATAAACTATAATGAATGTTCTATTATATTATTAAAAAATTAATTCAAATTTATTATTATAAACAATCGAAATCCGCAACAATATTTTGAATAGCATGATGTCTGAATATTAATAAGAGTCACTGTACGTAGAAAATGAAAAATGTGTTTTCGTCAGTAAAGCGGTACCGTACCGGTATATATTTCGATATTTTTACCGTTGTGGACGTCAAATACCGATAAAATACGTATGAAAATACCGGTATGACCGTCTTATAAAACCGATTTCCCAAATAGCGGTTACATTACGATAATATGGGAGCAAATACCGGTATAATAAACCTCAAAATTTCGGTTTTCAATACAACTTTATCGTGCGACTTATAATCGAAATTAAATATTTAAATGTTACATTAAATTCATTCAATCTTCAATATCTGTTTAAGTTCAAGTATGATCAAAAAGATACGAACTAAACACAAAACGAAACATAAAGTCCAAAAGAACTACAGAGGTTACAAACAACAAACTCCAAAATATTATTCAGCAAGCTAAACATTTCTAAACACCTGCCGAATACTCAAAGGTATTCTCGATAAAAAGAAGAAAAAAAGAAAACAAGAAACAATTGCATTTGCTCACCTTAACACAGACTCCGTTTCCATGGGGGTTTCAATTTGCACATGGTCCAAGTAAATCTCGAATCAAGCTCTATTTAATCAGGACTTAGCCAACGTGTAAATTACCACCGGAACCGGTAATGAAGGAACGCTCGGCTAATCCCGCGTTTCGCATTCGACGTTCGTTAATTGATTCCGTTTAACTGGAACTAGGCACGGCAACAACTTGGACGAGTAATTATCGCCTGTTGGCCGTGGTGAAAAAAAATCGGCGGGAGACACGAGTGAAAGGATCAGCGAACGGTGTCAGCAGCGGCGGCGGATCGATTGCGTTGCATTAATTGACCATGAAAATGGAATGTCACGGCTCGTAGATTTTCCAGATTAGGCATTGCCGTGACTGCCGCTCGTTTCTGTCCGGGAGAGATTATCGCCGACGTGTTCGACAGTACGTGCGTTTTTTCACCGTGCCAATCGTTGCGACATCGACGGTGGAAAATCTGCACGATCGCGCCAACATTTTTTTTATCGTACGATCTGAATACCCCTCGAAACAGTATTGTTTTCATTTATCCGATCATTACGATCGGTCCCTTTTTTTCTCTCTCTCCTTTTCTCGTTCTTCGTAACTTCCTCTGTTCGATCATTGTCATTTTCCTTCACTCGTCTGAGCTCTGCTAACCTGTTGATCGGACAAGACCGATTAGAACGTCGTTTCGTCGTTAATTGTGGATTATAAGCGAATCGACTGAAGCCGATGTTCTTCGATAATTTTTTTTAAAGAGGATACTTCAGCCAGTGGATGCGACTGACTGAACTAGTAATTAATACTGCAGCTATGTACCGGAAAAGTTTCGACGATATAGAAGAAGAAGAAATAACATTGAAAATGGATATTGTTATAGCTATAAATAGCGAGTTTGATTTTATAACGGCGGCCGAAATCGCGGGGACGCGGTGTGAAATCGCGCGCATGAAACATTCATCGTGCTCGAGGATAATCGAAGGAGGTTAAGCATGCGACGAATTCGCCCCGGCCGAGCGGTTTCAAACATTTATGGATTAACATTTTCATCACGCGACGCGCGCGGTTCGTGAGCGCCGAGCGGAAAAATTTATTTCCACCAGGGGCCAAGACGCGCGGATCGTGTAAATTTTTTATAGGTTAATCGTAAAAGTCTCTGAAGTAGGCAAAATAGATTTATTCGTTTGTTTACGTCGATACGACGGGACATACGGCGGCTCGCGATAGTAAACTTTTACTCAAAACGTATTGTAGAACATTGCGTGAAATACTTAAAAATTTCGTTAGCACTGCTAGTAAGGCACTTTGTTTGAAACTTTGCCAATTGTGTTCGTCTAGTTCTAGCTACTGTAAATTTCAAACATGTCTCGTCTAGCGAATGTTATCTCTACAAATGTTCAAACTCCTTCGTGAACTACTGTATCCTCGAGATGACTGAAGAGAATAAATATTCAGATCGTCTGCGCGTTCTCCCGATACACCTTGAATCATCACCATTCATGGCCCCGGAGAGAGACAGAGAGAGAGAGAGAGAGAGAGAGAGAGAGAGAGAGAAAAACGAGGAAGCCATTAAAAAATTTCAGCATCGATTATGGTGATCGTTCGTTTCGTAAAAATTGCAGAATTAATGGGGAACACCCAGGCGAACGAGTCGATGTTCCAGAGATTTCGCGATTACGCCGCGAACAGTTACAACGTGTTGCCGTCGAGGAAAGAAGTTCATAATTACAACTCGCGGCGGTGAGCCTTTTTTTCCACATTTCACGCGAACGGAGGTCCGCGCTCCGTCAAAGATGAGAGATAATTCATCGATTCGCGTTCCACCGATAATCGATAATCGAATTGTACTTTTTAATCGGGCACACAAAAGTACTTTTAAACGATCGAGCCATTTACGAAGACAAATCTCACTACGGGTACCGACGAAAATTTCGAAAATGCTTCGTGCAACGCGCGAAAATGAAAATTTCGAAAATGGCGCGAGTTCAGATATTCAGGTGCTACAGGGCGAGTCCGCCATGTTAACAATGTTGCACGCTGCAGCTGGATTCGATCGAATGTAGGGTACAGCCGAGTTAACCGCCGCTTAAAACCAGAGAGCTCGGGTATCAACGACATTGTTCGTCGAATAATAACGATAATAGCTCGCTGTAGTTAGCCAAATCTGCGCATGCAAAATACCCGCGACGACGATGCAATATGTAAATGTCGCCGTCTCCCCCGTCGAGTTTTGTGGGGGCAAACGAAATTAACAGGCAGCCCGAAATTCCCGCGGAAGTGACCCCAATAACAATTTCCTAACCAATACATTGCACACGCTCGCACGAGAATTCTGTTTTCCTTACTCTCTTGTTGTTATGGCAAAGCCATAAGCGAGGACAGACTCGCAATCAGAGATTCACGACTCTCTGTCTTTCTCTCCCGCCGACCAGTTGGCGCGCGCGCTCTTGCATGAATTATTTATACTCACGTAGGCAGCTTGTTTACAGCGTGGCCGCGATATTTCGTGGTAGAAAGAAAAAGGAAGCCGTGGAGCTGCGAACGTTTCCGGCAAAAATGCCTGCTTACACGATGCCCGGCCGGTTCTAATTATACAATCACGCAATTTGTACGTTCACGTGCGATTAAGTCGTTAGCTTTTATGGCGGACGCGACAGAAAACTTAAGAGACCCGTCGCCCCCTCCGGGGCCCGCAGGATTTTTAACGGACCGATCTTATTTATTTCACCGTCGTGCTTTAAAATGTATAGAGCCCGGGAACGACCGTGTCCATGACGCGACAACGATTATTATGCTACTTACTGCTAAAGATGGGTCACGTGATTAACAAGTGATTACTAGACCCGACGCCAGGTGGTACACGCTCGCCTGGCTCGTTGGCGCGCGTTCCAACTTCGAAACCTCCCTTCACTCCTGTAGAGGTCAGTTTCCTCGATAGATTTCCGATATCGGTGATTGTGTCGTGCCATTCTTTTTGCGGAAAGTAGACGTCGTGCGTCGTCGGCTGTTTAAAACGCAATCCGTAGCAAGTGACCTGCTCACCTCGGACTCGTCGTATCTGCTGATCTCTCGCTACTTTGGTAAGCTTCTGCTCTCGATTTTGTTTAACCTCACTTCTACGTTGCGATGCGCGCCTCGCTGCTTCCGTTCGATCGAAAATTAATAAACACCGCCGAGTGTCGAATTTGGTAAAGTAAATGATCGATCAGGACAGAGGTTTAATTATCGAAATAATGAGATTTTTAACTCGACTGAAACTGAATATTCGCGAGGATAATGAAACGCTCTGACAATGCTGTCCCTTTGGAATACAGTGTTTCTTGTTTATCGTGTTTGAAGTTTAAAAAAAGTTTAAGTTCTTACGAAGAACAGATTTTTGACTACGACGTGGGATGAAAAGATACAGAGAAAAGTCAGTGTCATATTTTTAAATTAATGTATGTATATATATATATATATATGTATATATATAATTCTTAGTCATGTGGATTTCGGAGGGCGTTTCTGGGAGATAGGGGCGCGGGAGGATCAGGCTGGGTGGGGTGTACAATATACAATGCAAGCCACGGAATATCACGGATTCACGTGTTAGTTTAGAACGTTTCGGTTCTCCTCGAGTTACACATTTTTTTTTGTTTTGTTCATTTATTTTATTGCTTTTCTCTCGACAACGTGTTTTCCTCTCTTTCTCGCTTTCTTTCTTACTTCCTTTCTCTCGCACACTTTCTGAGCACACAGGACCGCACGCAACGCGCTTCGAGAAATAACCGCAATAAAGATAAAGAGGGAAACGAAGGAAAACAAAAACAGGATCGATGATGGTTGAGCAAGATTCTTACAGAACATCGAATGTGGAAAGATCGCAGTTTGTCAGAGGGCCCCGTTACTCGACGGTGCAGCCCTGGCCTGCGCACCAGAGCTGCGCGTTGTAATCGCGCGTTTTCTTCTTTGAGCTTGAATTTCATTCTTCCGCTTCGCGTTCTTTTTTTTTCTTTCTTTTTTCATGCTTTCGTTGAATGACTTTTCCAATTTTTGGAGTCGAGAAAGCATAATTTTTTCTCACAAAATCTCATATTCTCACAGTTGCATTTTTGTTTTGATCGATTAGGATGAGCGTAAAAAATGCTCAATCTCCTCGAAACATTCTTATTAATTTTGTATGATTTTGAATATTTTTTTACAGTTAGATACTGGCATTCTGGCTATTTCAGGCAATGAACGGAAATGAAATTCAAATCACTCGGCTCTAGTAAATTTAACGCTATTAACCCTTTGATCTCGAAAATTTTTCACTCAATTTTCATATAATTTTGTATCTTTTACTGTGGCAATCATTATGGACGTCATGGGAAGAGTATTGGTATAATGCAACTTGTAGATTGACAAATTAAATAAACAGAGGAAAGCAAGAAAAGAAAAAAAAAAAAACAAAAAACGGGAGAAACATTTAACGCATTTATTTAAAATTTTAAATAAGAAAAAATATTTTAAAAATCATTATATATAATGACAGTTTGTAACTGGCAAAGTAGCATTAATTAATTAGTTAATTAATTAAAAAAAAGACGTAGGAACAGAGATATATAGGTATTCACATTTTTTATACAATAAAATATGTCGGAGGTATCATGAGTTGTTCTAGAATAGAATTAAAAAAAAAAACAGAAAAAGGAGAATAACTGCTCGAAAAATAATCCTAGCTACGCTAGGATTCTAGATTCGCTGTAATTCACTATTTTACACAACTGGAACATTGCATGGTGTTACATATCACTAATATTAGCCGACTACTGTTAGCCGCAGTTCGTGAAATTGGAAAACAAATTATATGAAACTAATTACAGAACTTCACATTTTTACACGGTAATAGCAACCAAATTTCGTATCGTATATTACAATCCATCCCGATGCAACATTTTCATAAAGAGAAAGAGAGAGAGAGAAAGAGAAAAAAAGGGGAAAAGAACGAAGGAATAGGAAGGGGGCTCGTTATCAGCATGTAAGAAAGTAACTTTTACACAAATATCGACTCACGAAAACACGACTCCGAGAACACAAATTGCACTCTAATTCGCCGATAAGACATCCACAAGTAGTACCACCCTTCCTACGAATCAAGCAATTCCACCAACTTTCATTCAGTAGAACCGAAATTGGAAAATATTACCGACCAAAGGGTTAACTGCGAAAACGCACGAGATTTTCAGCTTCCAGAAACAATACAAGCTCCGAATTTCCTTTTATTTTTTTTATTTTTTTTTTTGTGATTCTTGGATGCTCTTATTTTCGGGAAGCCAATCCGCTCGGGGCCCTACGACGATTCCCGCGATTAATCTACATCGATCGTCGACATTTATACAAACAGGAGGGACGCGAAGGGGTGAGAAGAACGAGCGGTGTTCCATTTTCGAAGCAACAACATCGAGGAGGGGTGGATGAACGTCTTCCCGAGAGAGATTTTTCGAAGTACCGCTTCGATTCGGCTTCGAAACGTTCGTGACACGAGATCGCGGCGACGGTGGTGCCTTCTATGCAGGCCCCAAATCGAAGAACGACGCTCGATCGTTCGATTTTTTTTTTTCTTTTTTTTCTTTACTTTTAATCACCTGTAAAACACGCGTCGACGCGAGTTTCGCGACCGAATGACGAATCGAATCTTTTTTCTCTTTTATTCGTGGATCGAATCGTTCGTTTGTTGCACGTTTTTCACCATTTTTCTGTTTGTTTGTCTGTTTCTTTTTTTTCTTTTTTTTTTTTTTAATTTCCTTCGAGGGCGTCGAGGCGTGATCGGGCAGCGTGCGTTTATGCGTCGTTTACGTCTCTCTAATAATTAATATAATATTATATTCAATAATTAATACAGAGAGTAGGTATTTATATATAATATCACTAGGGTACATATGTACAGGGGCTCTGCAATTAGTAGGAGGTGCTTTCGTATTGCAATGTCTCCTTCTCGATTACATCTAAAATGCACGTGGGCACAATGCTCTCTTAGCTTTCCATCCTCGTTAATCACCTTCACGACTGTACTACAGTTACTTTCCGAAACACTTCGAGCGTGATTTCTCTTCAAATCCCCCCCCCCCCCCCCCCCCATTATTAATCATTGTAATATTGACGATCATTGAAAGCTTGGAACTTGGGAACATTTTGTACTTCGAGCAAACTTTCGTGCGAACTCAGTGTCCGGATCAATGATTCAATACTAATGGAATCGTGACAACTGGTGACGTTACTGGAACTCGTTTCCAAGCCTTCCAAGACCTTAAAAACCAGAAGAAGACTCCCATTCCCTCCCCCTTCTCAAGACTTTGCCAATCACTCAGATAACTGTCCCCGAAATGTGTCTTTTCACACTCCAAGTGGTTCGAAGAGTTCCTCTTGCGATCGTACGTTAAAAAAACAAAAAAAAAAAAGAAAGAAAAACAATTTTCACGTTCACGTAGCAAGGTCTCAGTCCCGTCCAGTCCCGCGCTCGTCCCACCCTTCCCGTGCCCCGTAAACAAAAATGTACACCAGCAAAACGGTCGCAGAGTCCTGGGAGCAGCGTCTACACGCGCGATTCATCCCGGCCATTTTATGTACACACTCGCAGGGAAACGGCGCCGTGTCCCGGAAGATCGAGCCCGGCGAACACGCGGCCAGTCCTCAGGCTAAAATTGCACTTCGTTATGTCGAGCGTTCCTCGTCCAGGCGCCCGGGGCTCGGTTCGCCGTGGACCATCCCGGATCGGGGCACGGAGGATGTCAGAGACCGACGACCGCCCTCTCCCCTGCTACGACGGCTCGGAGGTTGAATCCGGTTCCCTCTCGTCGCCGGACAGCTCTTCAGGCTCACAGGTTTCGGCCAGCTGCTCGTCGTCGGGGTCGTCGTTCGTGCTGGTCACGGGCTCGTTCTCCTGTCACGGACTCCCTCCGCCAGCATCCGCGTCCCCTCTGTGTCCACCGGGCGTTAGACTAGGGCTGCGCCTCCTCTTCTCCTGCAGGCCGTTCACCATGTTCTCTATGGACTTGAGTTCGCCCGCTGAACTGCTGCCAGATGTCAGACCAGTCGTGGGCGTTGGCGAGCCGGTCGGAGGCCTCGGCGGTGGGGATCTTGGGCTCAGTGTTCTGCTACCAGGGGTGACCGTCTCGAAGGCAGAGCCGTGCGACGGTGCTGGCAAGGTGTACGGCGCGAATCGATGGCCCTTCAGTTGGTGAAGAGGACTGGCAAGTGGGTGAGGATAGTGCGCGAAGAGGGCTGGATGCTGAGACGCGGCCAGAGCCAGTTGCGCGTTGAACAGCATGCCTGGTGTGACTCCACCGTGGATTCCCAAGGGACTGGGTGGTATCAGTGGCCCTGGGCCTGGATAGAGACCAGGTACCGGTGGATAGAGGTACGGTAGCAGGGGCGGATGAAGCGGTGGACCGACTGACACGTCCGGTCGAGGCCCCTCTGAACCCGTTGGACCTGGTGCACCGCCACTCTCTGAGCCAGATGATTCGCTCCCCTCCCCTCTTTCGCTCGTTCGGTCGTCCCTTTCGCGGGAGTGTTCACGCTCGCGCTGATGATGCGCCGGATGGGGTGTATCGGGCCCTACGACGTCCAGGAGCTTGTCTTCGTCGTCCAGGAGGTCGTTGACCGAGTTGGACGAACGACGCTTCTCAGGGGATGCTGGACCACTTGCTGTTAGACGAGAACCGCCTCCTGACACTGTCAATAGCGCCTGCCTTCTGCAACAACGACGCAGAGTTAGCAATCTTTTAGGGCTTGGGATGGGATTTTTTGATTTAGCGGATGGTCTTTGCAGAAGGGAATCATGGAAGGGTAGCTTAATCGAGGATTAACTTAACAGTTCATTGTCAGAAGAACGCAGATTGAAATATTGTGCCTTTTAAGAATAATTCCTTGAGGATTGAACTTTGAAGATTTTAATATTCGCTGGAAATTTATAATTGCAATGAATATTTCGCATATTTTTCCACCGCGAATTAAATAATAATAAATAATTTCCATTAAGTTAAGTACCTCCATGTATTTTAAAATAATTAAAATCCTTTCTACCCTGCGAGGAATATATTTCAAGTATTATTTTACAATTGTTCGGAGCTAACTTGTTGTATGTGAAAAATGCAACAATTATCGGTTCGGTAAATTGGACCCCTTTGAAATTCACCCCTTAATCGACGTAATGTTTCACACCTCTGGCAAATTACAGGCGTTTTAGTCGTCGCGTGTGATCACTGTGGCAACACTCGTGTGGCTGTTACTGGCAAGCGTGCGTCTAAAATGTGTATTGATCGTGTGCGGTATGTGTGACGTGTCATTAGATCGATTATACTGGACCAAGTTTGTGCAATACGCGATTAGGTGTTGATTTCAATAAAGCGCAAAGGTTCAGTTTCGCTTCGTGGATACAATTTTGTAATTAACCGAATCGTAATCAGATGTGTAATTTGATTTCCAGTGAATGTCGTTTCGATTTTTATCCAACGAGAGTATCAAAGTTGATTGGAAAACAGTTTTAATCATAATTTCGTATGTTTAGATTTAGAAATAATTATTACATTGTGTATGTGTGTGTGTGTGTGTGTGTTTTCTTAAATTCTTCGATAGTTTCGATATACCGTGATGGTCGAAGCAATTTATTTTAAAACAATGACACGCTTCAATTTTCGAAGCAATTTCCTTCGAAAACCCTAGCGAATCCAATTTTCAAACCAATTTACCCTAAGAAACTTGACGATTTCGGGTTGAAAACCAATTTGCCCCAAAAACCGCCGTCGTTCGACACTCAAATCGATCTATCTGCACGCCCATTCCAAATCTCAATTACCCGAACGACGTAACTGGAAAATTTCACCCTGGCAGACCTATCTGAAACGAGTCGTCCGAAAAATTTACATAGGGAATCTCGCGCCTGTTATTATTTTCAATGGTGGCTACCAGAGAGTGAAAAATCATTCATGTCATTCACATCTGGAGAGGGCACTTAATTCTTAATTGGTTTTCGTTGATCAGAAATATTTAGAAACACCGTTCATAAACTATTTCCTATTAACGCTCGAAAATTAATTTCAAACCTTACACTTTTACTCAACAGCCGTTTTTCTCAGAAACTCAAAATATTCAGTTTATATCAGCGAAACACTTGGAGTCTACAAAAATCAGGCTAGCAAAGGTCACTCTTTTAAAAAGAAAAAGTTTTAAAGAAATTTTAGAAAACTAAAAAAACTCAGAAGATCCACTTTATATCCCACTGAACTTGTTCAAACTTCGCTCGAAATCGAAAACTTCTCTCTCTAAAAAAAAAAAAAAAAAAAAAAAAAAAAAAAAAATTCAAAAAAAAAAAAAATTTCAAAAAAAAAAAAAATTCAAAAAACAAATTCAAAATTCAAAAAAAAAAAAAAAAAAAAAAAGAAAAGAAACTGTCAAGAACCACTCTTAAATTTCTCACTCTCGCGCGTGTTTGTCCACAGGTCCGTGCGCGGAAGAGCTTGGCCACTTGAAATCGACGTACGCTAGCGCGATAGAGAACGATCAAGATGCAAATCGTATTTTAACGAACACGCCTCGAACGGATAGGTAAGCATCGTGTAAGACTCGGCTAGAGCCGCTCGAAAGCCGGACGTAACGAGAGGCTTACCGATACCCTAATGCCGTGTAATGCGATCAATGCACCGACACAGCCGCGGCAAAACGACAACCAAGCCTAAAACAGAGAGCAACCGTGGCCGATGGACAACGGCGCACGATGGAGAGAAAGAAGGAGGAAACGTTCGCGGGTACGTCGTCGGTGTACTGGATGAATCCATGAGCCGGGAGAGGGTGTTACGCTAGTACGGTTCTCCGGTTTCCGACGCGCTTAAGTGCAAGAACACGTTAAAATCAATAGTTTGCGTGGACGACACGGGATTTGGTAAGTGAGCCTCGTTCATTTATTCCTCTTTCTCCTCCTTGTCCGTGTGTTCTTTAATGACCGAACGATCTGAAGGATTGCTGATCCGAAGGGATGTTTCCCTGTGACTTTGGAAACAGATCCACGGTTTATTTATTTGTTCTTGAAGTCGAAGGTGTGTCTTGAAGCAGAGCGAGATTAAAAGAATGATTTTTCAATGATGGTTAGAGAATTTCGGATGTGTGAAAAATGATCGCATCTGCTTGAAGCGGATGTACAATTGAAAAATAATCAATCTATACTGGTATATCTGGTTTTAGATGGAAAAAAAAAATTTTTTTTCCAGTTTTTGAACGAAGTTTTTGAGAGTGAGATTAAACGAATAATTTGATGGATTTTTGTGATATTTTACTAGAGTTGATAAAAGAACGGAAAATATTCCATTTAGTCCCTGACAATACTGAACATATGTACATCTCTACATTTTAAACCTCCAAACAAGATGACAATTTTTAAATAATTTTCAATAATTTACTAATCATCTGTCAATATATAAATTATTTCAACTATTTTGTCCCTTCTCCGCAATTTCTCACGACTTCATCCAATTTCAAGTTCGAATTTAATAGTCTCGTGTCTTCTATCCTAATCCGAACTTCAGAATAGTAACGGCGACGGATGTGAAATCGCATGATTATCCGCGAAATACGCGTGTCTCTTCGACCGATCTCACTGTTATTCGTACACGCGAGGTAAGTTGAAGCAGGTAATTGGATTCACTAGGTGTGCTTCTGTCGTGCACGCGGCCGTTCCAGTTTCAAACTGGTTCACGCCTCGTACTCGTAATTTTAATGCTCTTATCATTCAAAATATCTTGTATCTCTGCCACCGTAATCTCGACTTACAACTAAAAACAAGACGTAATTAAACTCTCTACAATATCCGCACACCCTATCGTTTAATGAAATATCCACTTCGACATAAACTAAATTTACATTTCTGTTGCTCGAGTGCTCCGATCTTTTGCCAAAAGGTTAGCAAAATCCTTTTGCGTGATAATTTCGCTCCCTCTCAGAATGTTACAACACTTCAATTCAAATAGTACGCACAATAATTCAATTCACAGAATAACTACCAAAAAAAAAAAAAGTGCCACCAGTCTTCCTAATCTAACCACCAAATCCAGTCCACCCTCAACCCTTAAATCGCAATTACGCGAGGGTAACGTTGACTTCGTTAAAGAGGAAAAGAGCGAGTCAAAGGTCCCTCCATAATTTCGCCATAACTACCCAAGTATCGAGTGTCTGTCATCGCCTGATCGAACGTTCAAACAGAATAATGAAAAATCCAGCAACCACCTTCACTCCCTTCCCCCACGGTATGCCTTTGACATTCGGCCTTTGGTGTATCGGTGTCATCCCACCCCAGGCTTCGTGTCATCGTCGAGGATTTATAATCAACCCCTCGATGCTTGCTCGCGCCGGGCCCTCGTTTTTGTGTTCCTACCACCCGTAGCCACCCCCGTGGAACAGCGTCGACTCTCTCGATGCGCACACCCCCGCGCGACTCCCTATGAAATTCTGTCAGGGCTCGATGATTCCCGGCGAACCGTCGTCTTAATGGATCGTTGACGGTGAAACGTCTTTCTGACGCGTTCTTTTTTTTTTTCTTTTTTTCTCTTTTCTCTTTTCTCCTTGCAGAGATATTGTCACGATCACGGGGGGGGGGGAGGGGGGAGGAATGGCAAGAGATCGAGGAGGCCTGCCGTCGATGACGGTCGGATATATCAGGGGGCTGGATCATTATTACTTTCTATCTCTCGAGGGCGCGTTTGATTCGAGTGGCCGTTTCAGCCACGATGATTCTGAATGAACGCTAGATGACGTGTTGAGGAATGTCAGTTCGGGGCTGCTCGTTGTTTCATGACGTTGTTTTTGAGCTTTTGGATTATTTGACTGATTTATATAACGGTAATATATTTCATATTTTATGATATATTTATATTATATTATATTATATATAAATAGTAAGTAAGTAGTAAGTATATTTTATAATATTTTGAATAGTTGCTTGAAAAATGGAATTTCATGGCAAAGGGGCCATCAAACGATTGAAGCTCCTTTTAAAGGATAGTTTAGTTTGTACTTACACAGAAAATATTACCGTGCCACGGTTATTTTTTTCAAAGTCCAACAACCATTATTATCATCACCGAAATCAATTTTTAACAGCATCGTTGACCGATGGTCAAACGGATCAAACGTCCCATGTAATTCACGATCGTTCACAAACAGTTTATAATTCGTGTTGCAAGTGTGCCCCGGATGGCCGCGAGCTCCACGATTCGAGGAATTATGTCGATAACATTATGTCGCGTAAACGCAACAAATGGCGAGGCGTGGCGATTAATAACTGGTGGCCAGCGTGGAAATCTGGCCAACCGGGCAGATTGATTCTTCGCGCGCCACGATACGATCGTTCCGGCGGCTGCCTTGATAAATGACGTGACAACGAGCTACGCCGGCTCCGGTGTTGGCCTCCCTCCCCCTCCCACCCCCTTTTTTTAATCTCCTCCTTCGCTTCGTTCTCTTCCCCCCTCCCTCTCGCTTTCTTTTCTCTTTCTTCCTTTACACGAGAAAAATATTTCTTTTTAACCGGCATGACGAATCGGCCGGCCACGCTCGAGCGCCCCCGTGACTCGTCCGCTTAAAAACTTAATGAAATAACGTGGCCAAACTCGCCGACGCTGGGCACGCGATTACGTGATATCCAGTCCAGTCATTCTGGTTGGTTTCTTTTTTTTCCTTTCGTTTGGAGAAAATTTGATGGTTGAGTCAATTGAGGAGGTCCGAGAAGGAACTCTGATTTGGCTTTTTATCGAGGCACGACGCGACGTTCGGGACTTTGATTCTGAGATGATCGACAGATGTAGAATTTTATTGATCGAGAGAAATCTGCTTGCCTTGTTATTCACTATACTCAATATATTTTATTACGGAGATACATTGGCGTACTATTCGGCTTTAACATATTATTAAAAACCTTCAACATCGGGCGCTTCTATTTTATTGCACGTATGTAACTGATTCTGATTGCTGGATTAAAATTAATGTCTCTCCAAAACACTGCAGTTATTGCTAAACAACTGATAAAGTGCCCTATCTGAGAGAGAGAAAATACAAATACTCGACTTCGTTCACGGTCGATGAAACTTTTTTACCATATCCCGACGAAGAAAGTGGCGCTACGAGGGACGTATCGATACGTCACGAGGGATGCATTTGAAGCGAGAGGCAAAGGAAGAACAGGGTGGAAAAGAAAAAAAAAGTAGAAAAGGGAGAATAACGAAAGAAGGAGGAAGAGACGAAGAAAGAAAAAAAGAAAGAAAAAAAAAAGAAAATGAAAAGAAAAGAAAAAGGCAGGAGGCCTGGTACGCCGGAAGTGGTCCGCCCCACCACAAAACCGGCCTTTATACGCCAGTTACTGGCTGTGGCGGCGATATAAAATTCAAAGCCACCAAGTAGCACCCTCCACGCTAACGACAGCGCCGCCCCTGAGCATCAGTATGCTAATCCGATGATTGGCTATGTTCCAACCCCGTTCGCTTCTCCTTCTCTCTCGCCCTTCTCTGTCTCTTTCCAGCCTAGCGTCACTCCATCTCCTGGTTCTCTGCGGCTTCCTGATGGGATCCGGCCACCCTTAACCGAAACCATAAGCCAAAACTAACCCTTATTCTAATTAGGCGGCGCCACGACGCGCCCTCTGCTTTGCATATTTTCTCGATTAACCTCGCCCTTTCTTTATCCGGCCGGTGCGTCGGGCGTCGCTTCAATTTCCGCGGAATTTCCTCCGGCTCTCCCTCCCCCCGCCTGGTTTTTCCCATCGTCGAACCCACCCCTCGCCACCCTCCCGGGCATTTATCTAAGGAACCGTTGAAACCACCGGCCGCCTCCGAGTGAATTTTACGCCCCGCGCTCCGTGAAATAAACCGAAATTCGACGGCTTTAGAGTAATTGTTTCTCTCATCGTTTTTGGAACGTCTGTTGCTTTATCGGGTATTAGATTATTTTTGAGAAGGGTAATTTATATTCCGAAGAACAGATGAGAGACGGTGGAATATTAATTTATTATGTATAACCATAGTCTGATTCTGCGGGACTTCTATATATCTACGACAGGAAGAGAGAAATATCGAAGGATTTTTTAAAAATATCATTCCTCATTTTTGACTCGAATTAAAAAACAGCGTTCAACACTTTCAAATCTCCACCAACACAGCAATGACTCCTAATCCCCTAGCAATTCAAACTCCGAAATAATTAAAACGAGAAACACGTTGATCCATCTCTCGCCAAAAGTTGCCCCAAAACTCACCCCCAGTCGCCCCTAAAAACCGAACCTCGAGATTCGTTAAACCATCCGGAACCGGATCACTGGCATCACGGTGAACTTCAACCCCTTCCTCGACGTCTTGCGTTTGAAAGACCCGAAACTACATTATGGAACTGCATACGACAAATTGGCGAAGCTTTGACTCGCGGCGGGCAAGGATTAGCAAGGATAACGATGCCGGCACACGAGGCTTATACGCATAGAGGCGACTTAACGTCGTCAGGATCCAGTCAAGGGCCGGCGGGCAGGCAATCCCCCCTCCGTGAATGAAATTGAAACGAGGCCCCGTGTACGCTCTGAGACCCTCCGAGCAGCTTTGTGTAAGCTGGTAAAGCCGCGATATTGAATACAAATGGACGATACCGGGGTGCAAATGAGCCTCGGCGGACGGCAAACCCTGGTCCTGGGGGCTGACCCCGAGCCCTGATCCGTTCAACTTAATAGCGAGGATCGAGGGGAGAGCGCGAAAAGCTCGACGATCAATTAGGTCCATCTAGAAGACAGACTACGGAATTGCTTTTTGTTCGTTCGGGGCTACGATCCGAGGAAAGGGGGTGGATTGCGCGTTCACTGTGTTCGGGATGGTACGACACGGCTGCTATCTAGGGGATGTTTTTTTTTATAGTTCTGGAAAACTAGAATTTTTAATCTTCTCCGTGGATAGAAGTCGGAGAAAATGTTGACTGAAAGTAATTTTGGAAGGCACATAGAAAATTTAAAATTAAATGCTTTCTTTGTAGATTAGAGATTATGGAGATATATATAAATATTATATAAATAATATAAATATATATAAATAAATATAAATATATATAAATAAATATTATATTATAAATAAATATAAATATTATATTATATATAAATATAAATAATTATATATAAATAATAATATATAAATATTTATATATTTTATAAGTTTTATAGTGTGTATATTTTCTAGGCTCTTTTTACATAACTGTAGAACTCTTAGTTTACTTAATAACTTAATTTACTTAGTTATTTACTTAATAACTTAATTTAAGTTACTCAGAATAAATTTTGACACGGAGAATTGAAACTGAATTAAAGACTCATTTTGCAATCGTCCCATAATTCTAGATTCAAATTACCGAATGATTTAGGATAAAATGATGTATGACTGGCTGATTGAAACTGAAGGTGATCGTTCTTCTGACAATGATGACTACTTCTCATTACTTAATTTGTCCTTCATGCTTCGCGATGAAGTTTTGAAAGCGATACTCACTTTTTCTCGCGCTTCCCCGCCCCCGTGTCCCGAAATCCTTTCGCGAACGGGTTGTTGTCGATCTTCAGCTGGGTGATCTGCAACAAAAGGAGATTACGATGTATATACGAGCCCGCGTCATTTCATCGTTAATGAGATATCGACATTTGCGAATAATGCAAAACTGGGGAATAATTAATTGAATACGCTGTCAGTGTCAGACAAAGGCCTCATTAACAAACATCCCGCGAGAAGATCATTTCCACCGCGTTGTACTACACGTCCCTATGTTGTTTAAAACTCTTCGCTTAAACAAATGCAAGTGTGAAATAAATTTGAAAATCTGCAAAACTATCTTTACATCTCGAATAAGTCTACATTTTTATTCGTATGATGAATAAATTCCAAAACGTAGAAGAAAAATCTATATTCTATCAAAAGATTATTGTCTCTTCTGTTTCTATAATAAATTAGTCAGTAATTATAATAAATTAGACGTACTTTCACTCCCTTTGTCTCAATATTATTCACCACCGGCTTAATTCGAAAGTTAATCGTACAAAAAAAAAAAAGTGAGCTATCAAAGAAGGATATTGTCCATTATCTTTCTCATTTCAATATTAAGTGTGTTCCACAACTTATAAATATAATCTTTCCCCTTTACTTCAATGTTTTTTTCTCGTTCGTCTTTTAGTCTCTTTCGTAATAAAAAAAAATTCTAAAATTTCAAAAAAATATCTCCACTCCATCGTTTATATGATATTTACGTTGTACTCTTAAAGTATATATTCCAAAATCTGGAAGGAGACATATCTCAACGTTGTCACACGCAACCCTCCGTTATCTCCAATAATTACTGACAAACTACATCGTGACCCCCATTTCAACACCCATTATTTCGTCTTTGCTTCGCCGTAACGTAATCTCAGAATTCGTTTTCAATAATCAAATCTCGCAACGATTGGCTCTTCGTCAAGTTACGGAGAATCGACGATCCCACGAAACAACTGACCGAGAGAGATCAAGGAGCCTTCTCGGCTTCGAGAAATTCAGAAGAGCCGGGTGTAGACTCGAAAAGATGCACAGAAGCGATATCTGTCTTCCGGCAACGCCAGATACCGGGAAACACGGGCGATAACGAGCGAGGAAAGAATCGCGCGACGAAAACCACGGACAACGGGCCCCTTTTGCGTTCGCGCGAGTGCCCCGCCACGAGAATAACGCGTACCAGGAAGCAACGCAGCTTCCGGGAACCCTCTCGCCAATGGCCATTTTAATTAACCGGATCGGGCACGAAAAAATTGTCCATCGATCCAGATTTCTGCTCTCGAATCTTTAACTCTTCTAAAATTTGAAACTTTTCATTTTTCTAACATTATCACTACGTATTTTTTTAACTTTAATGAAATTTGAAACTTTTCATTTCTCTAACATTATCACTACGTATTTTTTTAACTTTTCTGAAATTTGGAACTTTTCATTTTTCTAACATTATCACTACGTATTTTTTTAACTTTTCTGAAATTTCAAACTTTTAATTTCTCTAACATTATCACTACGTATTTTTTTAACTTTAATGAAATTTGAAACTTTTCACTTTTCTAACATTATCACTAAGTATTTTTTAACTTTAATGAAATTTGAAACAACTTTTCACTTTTCTAACATTATCACTACGTATTTTTTTAACTTTTCTAAAATTTGAAACTTTTCATTCCTCTAACATTATCACTACGTATTTTTTTAACTTTTCTGAAATTTCAAATTTTTAATTTTTCTAACATTATCACTACGTATTTTTTTAACTTTTCTGAAATTTGAAACTTTTCACTTTTCTAACATTATCACTACGTATTTTTTTAACTTTAACGAAATTTGAAACTTTTCATTTCTCTAACATTATCACTACGTATTTTTTTAACTTTTCTAAAATTTGAAACTTTTCATTTTTCTAACATTATCTTCAGAACTTTTCAGTTTTCTAACATTACTACTACGTATTTTTCAACTTTTCTAAAATTTGGAACCTTTAATTTTTCTAATACTCCTGAAGGTTCTTTCTTTGATATTTCTTTTGGAAATTCGAGTTTTTAATTCTTAATTTCAATTCTTCCTTTTTAGGAAATACTTTCTAATGTTTGGAAAATCTTTTATTTTTAAAGTATTTACGAATTTTTCTAGTATTAATTTTTTCAAGTCTTTTATTCTTAACCGTTAATAAAATTCATATGATAATTCTTATAAAAATTTTTCTGCCATCTTAAAAATTATTTTAAATATTTTTAAAAATTTTTCTGCCATCTTAAAAATTATCTTAAATATTTTTCAAACATTTTCTATTGTATTTTGTACCGTTATACCATCGTGTTCATTAGCAAAAAAACAAAAAGTCTATAAAAATTTATAATTTACTACGTGAAAAATGGTTTTAGTTTCCAAGTAATCCGATTGCAAATTGATAAAGACGGGAAAGCGCGAAGTAATTTGTAATTTGAAATATTCTTCCGAAGTGTTGCCATCGAATTCGATGGTTAATTCTTCGCTTTGTTTTTCGCCATAATTTTCGCGAACAAACGACGGGGAAGCTTGTTAATTAAACCATCGGGGTCGGGTTACAAGCCATCCGTTAATTACAACATTTTTTTTAATTAATTTAATTAATTCGATACCCGGCTCTACCGGTTCATTTCGATTCGGTTCGGTTCGGTTCTAAACTTCGATAATCAATATGCAAGTGTAATGGCCCGATAATAAATTTCCAATGAAGAAACAGATAACGTTTTTACACTCCATCACTTTTGCGCGAACGAATAACGGGAACTAGGAATTAATTAACACGTTAATCAACTGTTCCCCACATCCCTCGAGTCGTCTTTCGATCTTTTTTCGAGACGAAAGACTGCAAAATTATTTTTTTAACGAAAAGTATTTGTACAGTTGTTGATGATTCAAATAAGCAGGAAAAATATGATAAGTATATTTCAGTTTGTAGAAAAAAAGAAAGAATGCCCGAGTATTAAAATAGCTAAAGGTAGAAAGAAGTTAAACTGTTTCAAAAATTAAGTTAGGATTGCTCGAGACTGAATTTTAATTTCCAATTATGCTGGCGGCTAATTTTGAAGGAACTAAAATTAAAACTGAAGCCTAACTCTTAGCTCGCAGTTAGCTAAAACTTAAAGCTTCGTCCTAAAAAGATCAAAAGAGACTAAATTTTAAAACCTAGAAACACGTACTCCCGCCTAACTTCTAATCACGAATTAATACGCAGGCGATATTAGACAAGAAACTTGGGGGAAAAACCAAAAACGCTTTCGACGCGATATTTCCTCAACTCGCACATTCACGTTTCATCCTCTCAGTTTCTCAGCGAGAGAGATGCTCCCGCTGAAATCGATCCCGTATCCATAGGAGCGGAATTAAATAAAAAAAAAAGAAAAACGAAAGGAAAGAGAGAAAAAAAAAATTCCCTATGAACCCGGCGAAAGTCCGCAGACGACGATTTCCACTTAGAAACTTTCCCACGGAGCGGAGACGAGCCGGGAGAAGAGACCTGAAATCGAACAAAACCGCCGTCTCGACAAAAGGCCACGGTCGATCACAGAGTTCTCCGAAGCCAGCCCAGACTAACGAGTTTTCCCCTAGCGCGTACGCGGAGGACTCCCGCAGGGGTGTCCCGGAAATAGGAAGC
Organism: Frieseomelitta varia; assembly: GCF_011392965.1. NCBI lineage: Eukaryota > Metazoa > Arthropoda > Insecta > Hymenoptera > Apidae > Frieseomelitta > Frieseomelitta varia. Next base: position 176,316 of record NW_025110682.1, read on the forward strand.
AGACGTTCACTCACCTTCTCGTTCTGATAGGCGGTCACCGCGATAAATTCCGTCTCCTTGAAAACGTAACTCCTGAACGTGGAATAGGGAAGCTTCAAGATGTCGTTGGCCCGCACCAGGTGAAACCTCGGCTGGTACTTGTGCATCGAGTTCAATATCGTCTGAAACAACCAATGGACCGTACATTGGGACAGACTGTTTCAGCCCTGAGCTCGTGCTCGCAATCGTGCCTCTCCCCCTCTCCCTCGCTCGAGTGTGCTCTTTTCAGAGAAATCGACTGCCGCGAGTGAACACACCCGTCTCGCGTACGAGGCCCTCACTTCGTGAAAGAGACGTTCCGTAGGTTATGTCTCTCTATAGAGGTTGGCGACACTGCTCGAGGCAGAGCCTCAACGGTTGGAATTGGAACGAGCAGCTTCGCTTTCGGGGATTTACGGCGTTAAATGAGTGTCTGGTATCGCGCGATATCGTTCGAGAGGATTTTTTTTGGAAATGGTAATTTTTTTTACTAAATACGAGAATCGATGAAGTGTGACGCGAACAGTGGTTCCATACTCGTTGGGATTTCTTAACAGAAAGTCTTTTTACTTGACACGACGAGAATTACACGTTGCATTATGTTGTATTTGAATGTACAAGACACGAGAGACAGTTTCATTTGCGTTGCAAAGTTTCTCTGATGTCAAGGAGGGTTATTTGTTCTCCATTGGATACAGAATAAGGCGAAACAAGAGATGGATCGCGTAGGTTTGACTCGTATTTCAAAAAGGGAATTTTAATTGCTAATCTCACGAATTTGAACTATTTAAATATTCTGATTTGCGCTATAGAAGAGAGAAAAATTTGAAAATTTCTATTATCGATTTTTAACGCAACAGCACATGTTTAAATAATAAAATCATTCGCGTTCCACTCGAAATTTTAGCCAGCGCCGATTGATTTCGCTATCAATTTGCACTGACGTCGGCCCACGACGAAATATAAAAATATCGACAATCTGCAAATCTAAAAGTATCGACAATCTACAAAATTCGCTGAAATCGACGTACGTGTCTGCAAATTCTACGTGAATCGAACTTTCTATCGTTTGCCTCAGACGGATGTATTCCATTCGCCGATGTATCGTCCACGTGATGGGCCGTGACAAACAAGCTAGTCTCGTTGCAGCGTGAAGAGAGGAGAAACCAGAAAACGAGAAAGAGAAGAAGCAGGACAGAAGAGACACGAATTCTAGTCAGAGTTTATTTCATGCTCGTGGGCATTCCGAAAGCGCGGTTCTCACACAGAGGCCGAGACGATTATTTCGCAAAGCGGCATAATCTCGCTTGCTCAGGTTGCATCATGCACCACCGCCGATCGGCCATCGGGCTCGGCATAAACTCGTTCTAAAGCTCGTCTTTCTTTCGTTCGTAAAAGAAAAAAAAAAAAAAAAAAAAACCAACGTCTGCCCGACGATGACGATCACCTAATGTCCTCTGCCAATCGTGGCATCATCGCGATTTCTCAATTTCGACCGGCGATTTACAGTCGTTGTTCTCAATTTCAATCTGCCGCGTTTGAAGTTGATCGAGAACGATCGCTTGCGCGTCCCTCGTCCGTTTCAAAACGCGGGATGGAGAAACAAAGTGCGAGAAGAAGAAACGAAAATTTCGCTGACGATTCTCCTACGCGCTTTTTGTAACACTGAGATATAATTTGTGAAATTGACTCTAAATTTTTTACAAGCTTCACCATGGGAACAGTTTTGTTGGTATAATATTATAACGTATTCTTTGCCTCGATGGTTCAGACTGACAGCAGTAGGAAAAAACTGAATATTTCTAAGTTTTCCTTTTCTTTATTTCACGAAGGCTACTCAGTGCAAATGTTGGAAATATTTCTCACCGTATTTAATCGCATGATCGATCTGAGGTTTCTCGGATTCGGTCTAGAGACGTGATTCCATTGATTCTTATGATACAGTTCTTGTTGTGATATAACATTCGCAGTGACTGATACGATGAATCTGTTATTAAAGCAAATAAAAAAAAGACTCTATCGAGTAAAGAATTTAAGTTAACTCTTTAATTATAAAAAATCGAAACGATAACCAATCTGAAGAATCTCTAAAAAACTAACTATAATTTCGTAACTCAATCAGACACAGTCCTCCTGTGACAAAACATTTGTAAGAATTGCATGAAACGTGATGAATATTTTACTAGAAAAGTGTATTTATCGATTTCAAAGAGTTGTCCAATCATTTTCCAAATTTTCCTCCGACTGATCTGACAACAAGTCTAATGACTAATTCGCAGGATTTCGAATTTCTCAAACGATCGTACGAATTTACTAAAAAATTCATTACCAATTTAACATTTGCAAAAAATTGTTAAAAAAAATTGTCGAGAGACTGTTCGCCAATCAAATCGAACGAAATAACCAGTAAGGGTCCTAGGTTTCACGGAACCATTCACGCAATGGAAAGGGAAGCGTGGCGAAGCCTGTTTTTCGAAAGAAACGTCCGCGCAATCCGAGCCTTTCTTTCGTCCTTTCTTTTTTAAATGGCGAAACGTTTTAAGAGCGATTCGCGGCAAAATAAAACGACCAGGTTCGCTTTTAGCCGTGTCTGGGGTTGTTGCACACTCGCGTGCGCGCGCGCGAGCGCCGACGACGATGCAAATGGCGCGGTAGCAGCTAACAAGATTGCACAGGACATTCCATCGTGGAATGGACGCAACTTCGTTGGCGTCTCGATAAATCTACGTTCCATCCTGGAATCGCGGTAATTACGCCGCGGAATTTTCGTAATGGAGAACAGGCCAGTCACTATTTTACAAGAAGATGACCACGGCGAACCATCCTCCACTTCTGACGAATGAACGATCGATATTACAGTTCTGGTTTATTTCTTTTTTAAAATTCTTCCTCTTCCCAGGAACGTTAAAGACGATAACGTTCAACATTCTCGTTTACTCGCTTTGATTAGTAACAAAGAATCGAGTAACGACTGCTCAAAACTACTTTTTTTAAAAATTTGTTTTTTATTTATCATTTGAATTTTATAAATTAAATCTTTATAAACCTTTCCTCCTTTTACCTTCTAAAATGTGTATTCAGTATTTTGTAAACAATGATGAAAGATAGGTTTCTGAACAGGATTGAATAGAATTTCTAAATTTTTGTTATTTCCATTGATACGATAGATGTTGTAGATCGGGGTTAATTAGTTTGAATTCAGTATGAAGAATCGAACAACGAAGGCGTGCCTAAGAGACAGAACGATTGGCGAGATATTATGCTAATACAACGAGGGAACTTGGGCATCGATGTTCTTTATCGTTCTGTCGAATCGAATTTACTGTTAAATACACTCTTATTCAATCGCCGTATCTGATGGACGAGTACTCGATGCAAGAATTATATAAATCCAATTATAGGGGTCTCACGAAATAATGGCTAATCGACGTCATCGATTCGATTCAAAGTTCGCGTCCGGCGATAACAGAATTCTCATCGAGCTATTACAATTCAGCCTCCCATCACGTTAGCATACGTATGTGTTTATTCCAGCCGCGTTATCTCACAATTATTCAGATTCGATTTTAAGAAAAAAAAAAAAAACTCCCATAATTTACGCAGAGGATATGTAGATTTGTCATCTAATCCGACTGCTCTTTGATTAAAATCCGTGTACCACACTTTACTTAATAATCATATTCACACGTGTCATCCATTGTATTTGAACAGTATTCCCAAGTTGTAATTCATAAAAATTAACCAAGAATTGTGCTAAAAAGAGAGCCAAAGAAAGAAAAGAAAGCTAATTCAATCACAACCAATCCTTGAATCCATATGTATTATATTTTGACCACTTTTATCAATAATCATATTTACTCACGTCACACATTGCACTTGAACATCTTCTCTAAGTGACAATTTACAAAACTACTTGTTCAGAACAAAATCAGACGCTCGACTGATTGCAACCACCTTTGTCTTCCTTCTCGAGAAGAGGCTAATCTAATCGACAATAGAACGCTCAATCCATCTTGCCAAACAAAGGACGATGCGTGAGATTTCAGCAAAGTTCCACGAAAACGCAAGGAAAGGGGGGGAGGGAGGGAGGGAGAGTCGATAACGACTCGAGTGAAAGAAAAAAAGAGAATGGATCTTCTCTGGAACGACGGAATGACGTGGAGGAGAAGGAGGAGAATGAGTCCGGCAATAAATAAAAGGGCGCGCGTGGAAATCGCGATCACGCGAAAGAGAGAAGGCTGCGAGCAGTCCGCCATTATGCGCGGCTCCTCACAAAGGGGAAATAATTAGCGCTGCTCGGCCGATAAGCCGGCCAATCTAGGCGTTTGTCATTAGCCTATCAACGACCGAATGCCAGCGATCTTTCTTGCTCTTTTACTGCTATCCGCCTGGACTCGGTTCCGAGTCGCGGAGCCCTCCCAACCTCCTATCTTCGTTCCTTCTGCTGGACCCTCGGCCTCGACACGCCTCTGGCGCCGTGGAAAATATGTGCGAACGTAGATCGTTGCAATTAGTACCTCTCCTCCGGGGCTAATCGCGCGTTCTTCCCCGCTTGAATTCGTGCCACGCAGATTACGCCCCCTCTTCTCTTCTCTTCTCTTCTCTTCTTTCCCGAGTTCGCAATCACCGAGGACTTTAAACTTTCGGAGGAGATTCGGTTTTCCTTTCTCTCGAGTTTCACTGATTCTCAGCCTCTGAGCCTCTGATGGTGACTCGAACGAGGTTGAAGCCAGCGACGATTTCTTTCTTTGAAACGTTGGCGTTCAAGCTTGACGCTGCCGGAGCTGTCAATTTTAGATTCATTCTTTTGCGAGGGTTTAAAATGTGAAAACTTTGGAATCGAGCTACGGCCTCTGCTCCAACATTCAAAAATCCGAACTCTACGGACTTCAAGTTATAAAGTTGAAAGTTGAGCGGAGAGTCTGCCAGTATCAAAATCATCTGCCGATATATTTCCAGCTCAAATAGCAGTCTGTGCAAAATACACTCAAATGACGTGTGTATGTGTGCAAAATCCGTCCGCGCGAAAGATGGTTAACCTTCGGGCGAACGATTCTGCCGAGGAGTAGCAAAAATGGTCGAACGGCCAGAGGAATGGAACTCGAAAAGAGCGGAACGAAATGAAACGAAGAGAGAGAGAGAGAGAGTGGCTGCTCTTGCATGCATACATACATACATACATACATACATACGTACATACACGTCGTGCCGCGTGAATTGACCGGCCAGATAAAGGGTTGGGAGAGGCGGACACCGGAGGCAGAAAAGGGGGAGGCCGAGGAAAGTGAGAGAATATCCCGGGCCGACACAGAAGCCGACGCTGCTAATGACTCTGTCCGCGGTAATCTCCGGGTGTTATCTGTCCTGGCTACCTGGGGCCCACCTACTTCGAATCACGAACCTGCACACGCTTCCACCTCGTTTCCTGCCGATCAGCCGCCGGTTCCAAGCCGCGCTCTCGTCTCCTTCTCCGCTTCGAACCACTTCGCTCGGCGAAACGTCGCCGCTGGTAGCTCTTTAACCACGCTGATTATTTTCTTTTTCTTCTTCTTCTTCTTCTTCTTCTTCTTTGTCGAGATGAGTGTCGCGAAATTGTAAGGACGGAGAGTCACGCGTATTTGTTCAAATTCGTAGAAACTGACACGCAGAGAGCAGAAGAAAGGATTTTTGGTTGTTTCAAACGTTTGGAGACGTGAGAAACTATAGACTGGCTTCGCAATGAACATAATTTGCGTACACTTGAAACAGCAGAACTATTTATTTATTATTGGAAACAAAATGCTAATTTCGAAACTCGCCACCTTCCAAGTGTTCTATATTCTCATCTCAATTGTTGTCAAAAACGTTTGACAACGTAACGAGAGTTCCTCCCCGTCGACTTCACCGCACGAAAACGACGCTCCTCGAATGAGAGAAGCGTCGCGCGAAGTAACTCGCCGCCGAGAGGTTGAATTAAAAAAACACCACGCACTCGAATCGAAGAAGTATATATCCGCCAATATCAAACACTCGATCCTCCGCTAATCCACCATTCGAAATATCGCAAGACTTCCACGAGCTTGCTACTCAGCTCGCTAAGCCAACAAGAAGGAGTACCAGTCCGCTACGAGAGGAAATTCCAACGCTACGGCGGACACGCGTAGCCCAGCGAGGTCCTGGCCGCGCGTTGTTTGGCCAACCGATCTTACAGAAGGGCAAACAAGTCTCTCTGAACACCGAAAGGGTTTACCGGCTGTGGAGGCTCCACGTCATCGACGGTTCCTTCCCGCGCGGAAAGTCGCGCGGCGAGAGAAGCGGACAAACGTTGGAGACAAAGAGCTACCCTTCAAACCCCCCCTCTCTCTCACTCTCTCACACTCTCTCTCTCTGTCTATCTTTCTGTTTCTTTCTTGCCGCGGCTCGAGGCGGCCCTTTTCACTTTGAGGGTTAAGAAGTTAGCTGATGGTTCGAGGATTACTTAGACTCCGTACATAAGGCAACTGTGCGCAGTTAGTTTGCGGTGCACACAGTGCCTCTGAAACGACCGGAGAAGAGAGGTTCCTTCGTCTTTTTTTTTTTTCTCCTCCTACCGCCGAGGCTTTCCCAGCGACCTTTCTTCTTCCGCTGAACTCGCACTCGCGGAGACGCTTCTCACGACGGTGCGGCCTATTCTCTTCTTTTTTTCTTTCTGCAACTCTGTCGTGGAAAATTCGGGAACCTTTCGTGGTTTTTAGAAGATTGCACGTGTTTTTTTTTTGGGTGGGGGGGGGGTAGGTTTGGGTTAGATTAGACTGGAATTTTTGGACAATTCGAATTCTCAGGTACAAGAGTGCAAAACTATCTAGCGTACTCTGGAACATTCACTAGACTAAAACTGTCGTAGGAAGGAAGAAAATTGAAAATTCTGGAGGAAACAAAGAAAATAGACTAAACTTGGTAACTGAAACGTTACAGTGCAAATTATTTTGCACGTGAAACAAAAAGAGACATTAATGTAATTTTCTTTTTTTCACAAACCTCATCTCATAGACTATAATTCACAAAACTGACAAATCTATAATGTTTTAAACGTCTCTGTTATTCTTTATTATCTGTATTATCTATATTATTAAATAATTAGGCAGAGGACTAATTGACAATATTGAATATATTTACAAAAGCATGTCTCATTACGCCCGTGTTCTCTTAACACTGTTAATCTTATTAAATAATTAGATAGGGGACTAATTAACAATATCGAATATATTTACAAAAGCACGTCTCATTATACTCGCGTTCTCTCTTAACTTCTGTGACTACATTGAGCTAGGTTGGCTCCTAAAATATTCTACAAAAACAATCTCTACTCTATAATAGTAAAAGTTCTGTAATATATTCTAGTACATCTCTATAATCTATTCTAGCAATCTTAGTAGTTCGAGTAAAAGTAATTAAACAAAGTACACAGATGTCGCGTGACATCTAATTTAGCATAGTTCGTTCAGCTACTGTTTCCTACACGCATCGATACATTTTTACAATCACCGAGTCCAAACCCTCGCGAACTCGCGTCTCGAAGATCATTCGCACGTCCAGAAACATCTAGCAATTAACTCTCGCCATCTGCAACGAGGAAGAAATTTCGCCATCGCAGAAGAAGAAGAAGAAGAAGAAGAAGACAACGACGACGACGCAGAAAAAGGAAAAACGAACGAACGAAGCTGAAAGAAAGAGGTATCAGTCGATGGAGGAAGGGGTGGAAAAGACGTTAAACCGCACGCGTGATGACGAACGCGGCGGAGGAGAAGGGGTTGGTGGACGAAAGGGTGGCGAGGGAGAAGCAGTGGCGCCACCTCGGCAGGAAGCGGCAGAGGAGCGACGGCAAGGCGTGTGCAAAGGGTCCTCCGCGTGTCGGCGGTGCGAGAAAGAAAAGGCGAGAGGTTAGCCGCGGCCAAGGGGGATGGAACGCGGAAGAGGAGAAGGAAGAGGAGGTGGTCGTCCTGGTATCGACCGGCTGAAAAAGGGGTGGATTTTTCTACCCCTGGGCGGAGGACCAGCGTCAGGGGGACGTGTTCTGGACTCGATTACGACTAGCCCACCTCTGATCTCAAGGCAAGCCACCAGGAAACCCCTCTTCCACCCATACACTTTCACCCTGCTTGAACGCTGTTTCTTCAAGATCGTTCGCGGAACGTTGTTCCTTTTGACTCGTCTTTTTTCTTCTTCTTTTTTTTTTTTTGCTGTTGTTTTTCGTTTATTTGGACTAGCTTTTTTGGAGGGTTGTTTCTTAGCTTTGCGACATTTATTCCTAATTTTTGGAGTGTGGAAATCTCTCCCCCCCCCCCCTTTCCTTTTCTTTAGCTCCCAAGTTTTCAGAACTTTGGGGCTGCTCGAACTACGAGGAGGATTAAAGACGAAAGTTTCTTGAAAATTGAAAGTTGTTTCTTAAAAGACGGGAAAGACGCTTTCTCGATTTTACTTCATCTTTTCATTTCGGCTTGATTCAGTCTTCGAAATGTTTTCCCCCGCGGTTGTTTTCGAAGTTATCGTGAAATGCCAAGGGATGAAATTCGTTCGTTTCCTCGACTTCGTTTCGACAAACAATCAATTGTTTTGCATTGTTTCGTTCTCTCGTAACGAATATTGACAATGCGTGCTGAAACGAATTTTGAAACGTTGAATCAAACTCATTTACTCAAACGTAACTCGACTGGTCATTTAACAAGACGCTATGCTACTTCATTAAACAGGAAACCAACCAAATTTTCTCTCAACTGAAACTCGTCACTCCGTCGAACTCCTCGAAATACATAACGTATTGCATGAATCTCTCGGAGCCACACTGTGTCGTTGTCCAATAAACTAACGTAACCCAAAACACCATCGCGAGCAAACCGTGACCCCTTTCTCTCTCTCTCAACAGAAGCAGAAGAATAACTGTTCAGTTGTTCAGTTCGGAGGATCAATCTAAACGGTTTCTATAGCGAAAATCACTGGTGCCATTCTGTCCCAAGCGTTCATCTGAATGGAAACTGGCGCGAGTTAATCGGCTTGGGCGAGCTTCGACACCGGCTCGGTTCCCCAGAATCCAATTAATCCCCCGGATCGGATCTAAGTTCGGCGAAGTGGCGCGTGGGAGTGTGTCCACGTTCCTTTTCCTCGAACGAATTACGCGCGTCGTTCCTCACTCGGATCGAATAAACTCGCGAATGGACGATGAGGATTCGAAATAGTACTGAATATTGAGTAGTGAGGACTGAGAAATAGTACGCTACAATATTTATACTTTAGCTAGTCGATAAGTATAAACTGTAAGCTCGAGGGTGAATTTAGAATATTCACGTTTACACTGAATTTTGAGATTGATTACCAGTCAGGATGAAAAATCGTCGGTACTTTAAACTGTGAAGAAAGAAATTATATGAACTTGGTCTCGTTGTCAGTTTAACGCTTATCAAAATGGCCACAATGATCAGTGATTCATAATTTTAGACAGATGTGAAACAATGCATTTCTCATAGATATGAATGATTTTTCGTAAAATGGTTAAAAGGCGCATTGTGTCGTAAGGTCTTTCTGTCTTTAATATCTCTGGATGAAAGTTGTTGGTAGTTTTAGTGTTCATGTGTGAAACCTGTACTTTAACAGTCCTAGATTCTTTTCAGAGGTGGTAAAGTAAGAACGATTTTTGAAAATCGTACATACAAATTCAAATGTCCCCAGAAACACTGAAAAATCCTTTTCGTCACTAACATTTACCACGATCTTTAAGACTCTGAAATCTCCCCTTTTTGAAAATCAGGGTTAAACGACGAAACATTAGAATTCGGACTGAAGTGAATAAATTTCTACAAACTGATACATATTGGGCCAAGACTCGTCCTCGATCTTGAAGATCTCCCCTTAAAATTTGCCCCAAATTTCACTGAACTTCAAAACCTCGGATTCGTTTTTGCAACTAATGCACATCGTTGCCGAATCCTCGTCGTCTTGACGTTTCCTCTCGCTCCGGCGTGTGCGTGTGTGCGAAGAATCCCGCGAGAATTGCCGAAGAGGGAAAAGAAAAATGGATCCTCGGAGGCTTTCGCCGGCACTTTGCTCGGCCGGAAGCTAATTGGCCCGAATCGAGGGTGGCTTTTCCATCATCCGGTTCCACGGCATTATGGCCGACTCGCACGTGAGCCTGGCCCTCGACCAATGGGAACGCGAGTCGATGCACTCGAACAACGGGACTCGACCGCTTCCCGACGATGTTCCTCGCCTTTCTTCCTTCCTTGTTTCCTTCCTTTCGCCCTGATTCTGCCCGATTCGACGCGATAAAACCACCCTCCCCACCCTCCCGCCCCGATGCTGAACTCGATAAACGTGTCTGGTTATCGCGAGGCAGGCCGCCTTCAAGATTTTCTAATCTTCTTTGGGCGAGCCTCGACCGCGCCGTTTCGCTAATAAGCGGCTTGAACATTGCACGAATTAGGCAATCGCCTAATGTTTCTGCAGTTGGGAACGCTGGATTTTCGAGGCTTTGGAATTTACTCGTCAAGATTGTTTAATTATTATATGAAGTCATATTTAATAAAATCAAATCTTGGGTAGAAAATTGTTTCGCCTATCGAGTATCAAAGCATTGTACTATCTTTTTTTTTTTCCATTTTGTATGTTTCATTCTGTATCTTTAAATTTGAGCTTGAATTTTTAACAATATTCGATATTTAACATTATTCCTAATCAAAAGGATCGTTATCCCCAAGGGTTGGTTACAAAGAGATGATGGATCAATTAAAAAAAATTTCTCAACGCCTTCAGAGACTTCGTTTAAACTCTTTCAAACTCCCGAGAAGAGAAATCTGAAGGAGACGAATTGCTCGATAAGACAGAATACGTTCGAGGCGAAAAATGCACAGCGATTTCGGTCGTTGTTTCTCGTCGGTCAGAAGTGATCTATCCGGTTAATCGTAAATTGTCAAGACTGCTTGGTGTCGAGTCAACGGGCCACGGACAGCACCTATTTACTTTCATTCAACGATCAAAGAACCGCGTTGGACCGATAATTCTTATCTGGCCAGTGGACAGTGGGCCTATTCAGTCTCTCGAGTCCGCGTGAATCACTTTGCAATTCCATTCTCGAAATGAAGAGCCCGTAGTGTCATACGCCGACCAGTCAGAAATTAAAGAAAATTAAAAAGTGAGAGCAGCGCGTTGCGTTGTTTTTGAAAAATTTTAATTAAGCGTACTATTCCGACGGATAAATACTTAATAGACGATTGACATGATAAAGTGAGCGAGGCACGTTCGTTCGGATCGTAGGGTGAAGAGGGTTTTGAATATATTGTTTACTCGACTTGGTCAGCCCTCGCTGGACGGTGGCCAAGACGGATGGACAAGTTGATTAGCGAATCGATTGAGGAAATTAATAATAACGAGGATGGTCGTTGATTCCATTCCCTTTTCAACAGGTTGAAAAACCTGAAAAACCTCTCGGAGTCAGAATCCAAATTTACCGACAATCGTAAATAAATAAATAAATAAATAAATAAATAAATAAACGAAAGTGTCCAAAAATATTTAACCACCTGATTAACTCGATTGATTTTCATCCTTCCGTCGCGAATAGAACGAACAACAAAAAACTACGAGAGAAATTAACAAAGACGAGTCTCCGAGGAATAATTCATCCCTCTCCGACCCGTCGGAAAGAAACGAAAGAGATAAAAGGCAGAGGAGAGCGAGCAATATTCGAAGAGTCGTCGAGCAATATTCGAAGAGTCGTCGAGCAACATCCGCTGCGACGTCGTTTGACAGAAAAAAAAAAAAAGAAAAAAAAGAAAAAACCACCACCTTGGATCTTTGCGCGATTTCCACGCGGCGCGGCCGTGGAGGGGGAGAGGGTGGAAAAATCCGGCGGTCGGAAAACGTTAAACGGAAATCAGCCGGCCGCACACAAAGAGTCGACGTTTCTGGCGGGGGTGGCGGACGGGAAGGAAAACTCTTTGACGGTGGAAACGCGCTCGAAAAGATGGGAAACGCAGCGGGGGAGGGATGTGTAAGTGTGAAATTGCCGCCGATGCTCCGGCTGGAATACGAGAATATCATACTCCTCTCTCTCTCTCTCTCTCTCTCTCTCTTCGCGGCCGGAATGTTTCAGCAGCTGCCTTTCAACGCGCCGATGGACGCGCGAAACGGGGGTTGGTTTCGTCGTTCCCCTATCGGAGAACGTTTGTCACGCGGAGCAGAAATTGTAGATATCGAGACGTTTGAGTATATACAGATGTTTTAACGCTGGAATTTTTGACGGTGTCGAAGCTTGAATTCATCGGCGAGCTCAACGTTGAAAGTTGAAAGTGGATGTTTGAAAGAGTTTGACGGTGTGAAGACGTTGGACCTTTGGACGAAAATTTTGGAATTCTCAAAGTTTCTGGATATATTCGAATACTTTCGAGGTTCAGAGTTTTAAATTTTCAGAGTGTCAGACTGAATTTTGTCAACGTTGGAAAGTTTGACAGTATTCGAACCGTGAATACGTCGATATTAAGAGAGTTTGATGTTTGAAAGAGTTTGATGCTATGAAGTTTGACGATTAGATGCTTAAATGTAAATTTTGGAATTTTCAAAGTTTCTGGATGTATTCGAATACTTTCAAGGTTCAGAGTTTTAAATTTTCAGAGTGTCAGACTGAATTTTGTCAATGTTGGAAAGTTTGACAGTATTCGAATGTGAACACGTCGATATTAAAAGAGTTTGATGCTATGAAGTTTGACGATTAGGTGCTTAAATGTAAATTTTGGAATTTTCAAAGTTTCTGGATGTATTCGAATACTTTCAAGGTTCAGAGATTTAAATTTTCAGAGTGTCAGACTGAATTTTGTCAACGTTGGAAAGTTTGACGGTATTCGAACGTGAACACGTCGATATTAAAAGAGTTTGATGCTATGAAGTTTGACGATTAAATGCTTAAATGTAAATTTTGGAATTTTCAAAGTTTCTGGATGTATTGGAATACTTTCAAGGTTCAGAATTTTAAATTTTCAGTGTCAGACTGAATTTTGTCAACGTTGGAAAGTTTGACAGTATTCGAACGTGAACACGTTGATATTAAAAGAGTTTGATGCTATGAAGTTTGATGATTAGATGCTTAAATGTAAATTTTGGAATTTTTAAAGTTTCTGGACACATTCGAATACTTTCGAGGTTCAGAGTTTTAAATTTTCAGAGTGTCGGACTGAATTTTGTCAACGTTGGAAAGTTTGACAGTATTCGAACGTGAACACGTCGATATTAAAAGAGTTTGATGCTATGAAGTTTGACGATTAGATGCTTAAATGTAAATTTTGGAATTTTCAAAGTTTCTGGATGTATTCGAATACTTTCAAGGTTCAGAGATTTAAATTTTCAAAGTGTCAGACTGAATTTTGTCAACGTTGGAAAGTTTGACAGTATTCGAACGTGAACACGTCGATATTAAAAGAGTTTGATGCTATGAAGTTTGACGATTAGNTGCTTAAATGTAAATTTTGGAATTTTCAAAGTTTCTGGATGTATTCGAATACTTTCAAGGTTCAGAGATTTAAATTTTCAGAGTGTCAGACTGAATTTTGTCAACGTTGGAAAGTTTGACAGTATTCGAACGTGAACACGTCGATATTAAAAGAGTTTGATGCTATGAAGTTTGACGATTAGATGCTTAAATGTAAATTTTGGAATTTTTAAAGTTTCTGGATACATTCGAATACTTTCAAGGTTCAGAGATTTAAATTTTCAGAGTGTCAGACTGAATTTTGTCAATGTTGGAAAGTTTGACAGTATTCGGACCGTGAATACGTCGATATTAAGAGAGTTTGATGTTTGAAAGAGTTTGATGCTATGAAGTTTGATGATTAGATGCTTAAGTGTTAATTTTGGAATTTTTAAAGTTTCTGGATACTTTCGACATTCAAAGTTTCAAATTTTCAGAGTGTCAGATTCATCGAGACAACAATAAAATTCAACTGAAAGCGCATAAAAAACGCAATTCGCGAAATTTAAAGTTTCCAACTGTGAATCTCGACAAGTTTAACCTCCACCAAAATGCCAGTCGTCTAAAAATTGAATAATTCTAAAAAATAAAATAAAATAAAATAAAATAAAATAACATCCACGCAACCGCAACGCGCGAGATTTGAATACACCGACGTGCAACACATTTCCCCCGGAAATAATTCCGCGAAATCAACTTGCTTAAACAAAAAAAAAAAAAAAAAAAAAGGAAAAAAACTCGCGAATTCTCCGGCTGGTCGACACTGGCGCGCAGCTAGAGAGAAATTCGCACTGCAGCGATTAAAATCCTATTTACAAGGGCCGGTACGTTGCCCTAATTGGAAAATTGAGTCGCGGACGAACGAAATGCGTCGCAGAACAGTCGCGCAATCGACTTTCCGCGAACAATTAGCACAACGAGCGGACGTTGAAAAAATAAAGCAGCCCGCAGTTATCGCGTTATCGCGTCGTCCACTTCGTATTGTGTGCGCGACAAAAATCGTTGAACTGTTGCTCATTAGCTAATCAATTACAAATTTGCCCGATACCCCGAAGCAAATAACACCATAAAACCGCGAATGCCGCGCAAAAAGGCAGTTGCTTCTTTATCGTGGCTGGTGACAAACAAGATAAAGACAGTTGTTGCGTACGCGCCTGTTACTCAACGCGTCGTTTGCTTAAAAACTATAGAGAACGGGGGAAACAGCTTGTTTTTACGCGTTTAGATCGTAAGATATTGCAAAGGGGAATAATCGGAGCGTTCAAATCATACTGCCTGACGTAGATTTTTGTGAGAAAAACAAATATGTACATACGTGATCGTTGCTGCGAAGTTTAGTGAATATTTACACCTGGTAAAATTGTTCTGTAAACTTTATAATATGAAAGAATGTTTCCTAAAGGCGACGAAAGGAGAGAAATAAGTGGCTCGGTGTATTCAATAAAACTATTTTGTCTGTCAAGATCAAAGACTTGAACAAGAGATTACATTATCGAATATTTTGATGTGAGTTTTACGAGATCTATCGTCACTAAAAATATTTTCTAAAATGCACGCGACACAAATATATAAAATTTCATTCCGTATGAACGTTTGTGAACAAACATAAAAATATTCTACGAATTTTATTCCTTGCTTTCGAATATCCTTCGTGACATCGAAAGAAAAAGAAGCTAAAATTGCCTTCTTTAAGATCGGCACGTCTCAGTTCTGATTTCCCTAAAATAAACGAGTAAAAAAAGACGATGAAGAAAATATTCCGCAGACGTTGCGTTCCCCAATCATACTCGATCTCCATAACAATTTCCTGGCCAGTTTCTCGGCCGAAACACCTCCCCCCCCCCTTCCCCCCATCAATCCCCTTTTTTGAATCGAGGATCACGGTGACCAACAATGGTGCTGATTGAAAGCAATTATCGGACCTTTCTTCCTCGTACTTTTTAACTTGCCACCGCGGTCACACCCTTGCCCGAGCTGATTTCCGCTCGAAATACCGCCAACCCTGTGATTTTCGCGTAGGGTGGCGAGGTCAATCGTGAGAAGGAAGAAAAAAAAAAAAGAAAAAGAAAAAAGAAAAAAGGAGAAGGGAGAAAGAAAAACGAAAAAAGAGAGGAAGAAAGGCAGAGAGAAGACGTGAGAAAGAAAGGGAGGAGGGAGCAAACAAGGGGAGGAAAGCCTGAATACGCCGCCAACCCCCGGTTGGTTTTCGGCTCGCGTCTTTGACCACCCCCGACACCACCTTCAGCCTGCTAATCGGGCGCCGCTTTTTTTCGAATACAAACGACACCCCAGCGAGGGGTATATTTTCCTTGCGTTAGGAGGAAACCTAGAATTGACCAGCGTGAATTTCGCCGTCACGGGGGAGGGTGTAATCTCGCAGAGGAAGATTGTCACAGTGGGGTGAGGAATCTGTTTGAGTGACACTCGATTGATCAAACTCGGTTTCTTTTTTTTTTTTTTTTTCCGGACCAGTCTCACTCGCGATAATTAATTAATTTCTTTGCTCTCGAGCGGCAAAGATAGAGACAGACGACCTTTCTTTTCTTCGATCAATCAGGATTACTTCGACGAATCACGAATCTTGAGAGAGTGGAATACGTTTGGGAAATTTCGTGAAATTTTGCGAAACTCTGCCAGCCAAGGATCGTGCAATGAAATGCTAAATATATAAATCCAGAAGCGATTTGAAAATTTTTGATTTGAAGAGATCGAAGACGCAGTAAACTTGTGAAAAAAGAAGTGAATCTATCGCCATATTTTATTTAACATTTCCATCAAGCGAGCAGCGTCTCGTTCTTGCGCCAGGCAATAAAGCCCAAGTTATAAAACGAAAAACGAGCGGCGACACTGAAGAAGCCTGGACAATTAAGGAAACACGATAAACCTTTTTCTAGATCTGGCCTACAAGTTTCCAACGAAAGAAACTTCTAGCTGAGAGACAAAAAAAAAAAAAAGAGAGTTCAGAATTTTCAACAATTTATCTGCAATAAAAGACGAAGGCGACGCCGAGTGACATGTTACATAGTAACAAGATTGAGAAAGAGAGAGAGAGAGAGAGAAAAAAAGAAAACAAACGAACCCGCTGAAAGAAAAGAAAAGAAGAGAAAAGAAAAGAAAAAGTAGGAAAGAATTAGGAAAAGGAAGCGTAGAAGCTCGTTAACAATTAAAGCGTTGACAGCGGATGAAAGGATGGATGTTACGAAGGCGCGTTTCTTTTGAAAGACGACGCCTTTCCAGAAGTGTCCCATGAAGAGTCGTAAATACAGGCTCGTAAAGAAGATAAACAGGAGCCGGGGCGCGCAACTCTCCTTTAAATTCTAGAGCTTCGCTTCCCTCTAATAAACAAAAACATCGCGTTCACGTCGTTCGTTCAAAAAACAAAGTTCACTGCAAATTCAAATTCAATATCACGACGAGTCAGAAATGTTCAATTTTTGTTTTTTTTTTTTCTTTTTTAGTTTAGCTTTAGGATTCTCTGTACGGTTACGCGTTTGCTCTCGCGTGTAATTAAAATTCGTTCGAATGAAGCCGATTTTATCGCGGATTTTTATTGGTTCTTAATTGTTTGCCAGTAGAGACACTGCTTTCAGAAACGACTCGATTAACTAAGATCGAGGAAGTCGTTGAACTTGGAACCGTTCGGATTTTCGTGGAGCCCGAGGAATATCGGTGACCCCGGATAACCTCGGGAACCGAGTCCCTCTCTATCGCAATCTGTCTCAATAACTCGACGCAACGATGCGTACCCGTCGATGCTGGTAATTGACGTGTCGACCCGTTTTTTTTTTTTTTTTTTTTTTTCCGTGGGAAGCTGGCCGATCCAGTTATTTTATTTTTTTCCGCCCAACTTGACGCCAAGAAATCAGAAGAAAGAGCAAGAGCAATACTGTCTGTCCTCTTTACGAGAATGTTCACGAAATCGACCAGAAAAATCTAACATAATATCTACTTGCTGTAGAAAAATATCTATAATGCAGTCCAATATTTAGAATATTGAATAATAGAACCAGAAATCTGTTCTTACTCTAGAAAAATATCTGCAAAGTCGTTTTCAATTCATTTCAGCCAATCGTTGATCTACTTCAGAAAAATATCCAAAGAATAATTATATAAAGATAAATTAAATAGTTTCAACAGATCAAAAAAGAAATCTATCGTTCAAGATAATCGACAAACTAAAGATCTACGTAAAAATACACCAGAAAAAGTATCCACAGTAATGATAATATTTCCAGAAACAATAAGATGAATCACAATGAGTATAGTAATATTTCAGTAAAAAATATAAATACGCAGAATAATTAACACGACAATAAATTAAATAATTCGAAAGCAATGTACGATGAAATTCACGATACTGAACAAACCAAAGATCCATGTACTCCAAAAGAGTACCTCTTTATAATAATAATTTTAAGTAACATTTCAGAGAAAAATATCCACAAAACTAAATAAATTAAATAGTTCCAATTTCAAAAACCTGCAAATTAAATAAAATCAATAAATATCGATAAATTAAACAGTTCCAATTAAAAGAAGAATCGTCCGCGACACTCGACAGATCAAAGATCTACATAATAATAATAATAATATTGCCAAAAAACAATGAGACGAATCTCAGTAATATTTCAGTAAAAAATATAAATACGCAGAATAATTAACACGACAATAAATTAAATAATTCGAAAACAATGTACGATAAAATTCACGATACTGAACAAACCAAAGATCCATGTACTCCAAAAGAGTATCTCTTTACAATAATAATTTTAAGTAACATTTCAGAGAAAAATATCCACATAACTAAATAAATTAAATAGTTCCAATTTCAAAAACCTTCAAATTAAATAAAATCAATAAATATCGATAAATTAAACAGTTTCAATTGAAAAAAAAAAAATCGTTTGCGGCACTCGACAGACCAAAGAATAATAATAATAATAATATTGCCAAAAAACAATGAGACGAATCTCAGTAATATTTCTGTAAAAAATATAAATACGCAGATAAATAAAATCAATAAATATCGATCAATTAAACAGTTCCAATTAAAAGAAGAATCGTCCGCGACACTCGACAGATCAAAGATCTACATAATAATAATAATAATAATATTGCCAAAGAAAAACAATGAGACGAATCGCTGTACAAGTACAGTGCGTGACATTTCAGTGAAAAAGATCGACACTGAAATAATATCCGGCGAATGGTAGATTCTACTTCGGTAGTTGGTTGCCCGGAGTTCGGTGGACGATCAGGAAACGGTGGTGTGTAATTAGACGTGTTTGCAGAGGCGTCCGCGGAGTGGCACAAAAGGTGTCCGCGGGCCCCAGGAAGCGCGAGAGAAGAAGCCAGTAGGAGAGCAGAGACAAAGACGAAGTAGAGAGAAGGGAGGAGGTGAAGGAGAAAGAGAGAGAGAGAGAGAGAGACAGATAGAGCAGGATCGTGCAAACACGCGGTTGTCTCCCACGGAGGCAAGTATAAGCGAGAGGTCGGGGCCCTAAAACATTCAAACGACAAACAACAAGGAGTCGCCTTTCCGAGCGCGACTGTCGTTCGAGCGTCCGCTAATGGAGTTTGCGCGGCGGCCCCTCTGATGTCCGATCGTCGAACATCCGTGTGTCCCCTGGGCCCTCCTCCGGGAAACGGATGCCGGCGACCAACCCGCGCAAACACCGCCAAATCCGACTCTCTCCTTCCCAAATCTTCGGCTTCTGTCCAAGCTTCTTCCAAGCCGATTCCGTTCTTCAGACTCTGGCTTTCAACTTCACCTGCGTGCAAAGCTCGTGTCTTACTCGCATTTCAAGGGTAATTTCCCTACCCTTCCTTTCGAACTCATGTATCCGAAACGTCAGAATTCGCCTCCCTCCCATTTACACTTTCAGAACGATCTGCCCCCTTCAAACGGAAGAATTGTTCACTTCTCTTCTGGAGATGAATTTCTGAATTTCTAATTCTCGTTCCCCTATATTTGTTCTTCCTGGGAAGGAAATTGTTGTGAACATTTTCGAATTTAGAAGGACCTTCGATGTTTTTCGGAACTTTAGTGTCACGATTTATTATCTTTTTAAGGGGGAGGAAATTAAATTTCCCGAGGAGCAAAGAAGTTTTTCTTTTTCGATTCTCGAACTTTGTTTCCTCCAAAAAAACTGATCGATGGAAAGCCGTCGTCGACGAATCGGCAAAGAAGAGCATCGAAGGAGGAACGGAAATCAATGTAGACGACGGAGCAGCTGTTCGGAGTTAGAGGCGACTATAAAAAGGCCCGCCTCGGCAATCTTATCACCTCGAACTCCGAGGGTGATAATTAGATTTCGCGAACTGCCAGCCGATTCGTCGAACCGGTCGTTTGAAGTTGCGCGCCACCGTCCTGGCCCTCGTTAAAACCGCCACCGCGATTTTTCGCAATTAACGCTCGACAATCCGCCTCGTGCTTTTCTCAAAAATACCGGATCCGAGGAAATATTGAATCATCGAATCGCATGGAGCCTCTTAACATTTATCAAGCCTCGTTGGTCCTCCACTTTTTTCAAATTTCTATTGACTTTGGAGTTTGATTGAATTTGAAGAAGCACGTGGTATTAATTTTTCCATTGACTTTTGGAGTAGAATGTTTGAAAAAATGTCTGGTACTACGTAATTGCTGGATTTATTAAACTTAAAAGTAACTTTTATCGTCTATTTTCAAACGAAGTGAGAAATAATTTAATAATTATTGACGTTGACGTGTGTCGATGATCAGATTAAGACTGTTTTGTCGACGTGAGATTTGCATGTCGGTTAAATTTGTATTTAAATATTGAAAATATACAAAATAATCGTAATCTAATATATATAATTACAAATAAAATAAAAATTATATGTAAAAATTCTATTATAATTAAACATAGGTAATAAGAACTTTTTACAAATATAATTAAAAAAATAATAATAAATTCTTTAATTATAATATATATATATATATATATTATTAGTTATATAATTATATATATTACATCAAATTTTAATTTACAAAATTAATGTTATGAGAGAAGACTGGTACCTCTGTTCCTTAATTTGATTTCTAACATAAACTGATTAGAGCTAATTATATTATTACAACGAAATAACAATAAGAAGAAAATTAACAAAGAGGAAATGTTTTTAGATCATTC
Source organism: Frieseomelitta varia (assembly GCF_011392965.1). Classification (NCBI taxonomy): domain Eukaryota; kingdom Metazoa; phylum Arthropoda; class Insecta; order Hymenoptera; family Apidae; genus Frieseomelitta; species Frieseomelitta varia. The sequence continues at coordinate 196,956 of NW_025110682.1, forward strand.
TCGTTGTTGATTTTTAAATTCTAACATCGAAGAAAACACCTCAGTGACCTTCCTTTACCATCATTTTGTCATTTCGATTTCCAATGTTTCCAAAAATATTCGTCGATCCGTCATTCTTATGCCGATCTTATACGATCATTCGACATTTTCGTCGACAAAATAAATTTCTGAACGTACCGCGCCGATCTGGAAGCAAACGTGCGAGGCATCCGCCGGTTGTTTCAGATTCTAGTCGGCCAGTAATTGTTGTTGCCGGGAGTTTGGTACGATCTCGGCGAGTGATGTAAGTGGAAATGGTTGTCGAGGCGATAGAGTGGAAGAAAACGGTGGTTCCATTATTGCGTCGACTAATGGTAAACCTGGCCGCGAGCACAGAATGATGGCCACGCGTGGAATTCGAAGGATCCCGATGAAAATCCGTTTCCGAGCGATCGGCGCCTCGGTTTCTTCGAAACGCGCCAAGGCCGCCGCCGCGCGCGCAATACCTCCGTCAGTTTTTCTCTCAGATAAATCTTCACGAATCGTTTTCGCGCAACGAAAATCGGGAAAAAGAAAATTCTCTCAACGGGCAAACGCGTTCGTTCAAACGAACTGAATATCGCGAGTGAAATTCTCGAATACGCCGAACTTCTGTGGAAAATACACGCGTCAGATTATATTTTTTTCGGGTCAATCAGAGATTACAGGATTGAAGGTCGACGATTAAATTCATTCCGCGCTAGTACGAGTATAAAAGAGATAATATACTATTGCAGTAATTGAGATTTATCAAGGAAGAAAAGAAGGTGTTTTTCTTAGGGATGAAAGTGAGAGGGAGAGATCTAACGGCATATAGCTATAATTTTAAATCAAGATTTCATCTATTTTTTTCTTCCGTCGAATACTGTAACGAGTATTACATGCATTTTGTGGATTTCAGAGTATCCAAAATTCTCTATTTCTACTAAATTCATATAATAAGACATGAAAAAATAATTATATATAACCTGTGTATAACTTGATAGATGTTACAACATCATCTCTCTATTTTCGCATAAATTTCGCGTACAATTGCTGTATATTATACTACATTAATTTATCTTGCTATACTATATTATATTAATTTATCACAAGTCACACTATATCAATTTATCTGCAATAACCCTCAATTGTACGATTATAAAAATTATTATTAATACCATAATAATAATAACTATAAAAATTATCATTAATAATTTTATAACTATAAAAATTATTATTAATATTTTTATAGTTAAATATAATTATTATTAATAATTTCATAACTATAAAAATTATTATTAACAATTACATAACTATAAAATTTATTACTAATAATTTTATAATTATTCCAATTAAAAAAAAAAAAAAACCTTCCTTCACAAATCAAAGCATCGTCAAAATGATCTACTTTGAGGATAAACTTAATTCCCGTCAAAAAGACGCTTGTGAAAAAAAAAAGGGAGAAAAAACAAAAAAAAAAAAAATCGAAAAAGAAAGAAAAAGATATACACGGATTGGAAGAAGTCGCGCTCTCCCTCTCTCTCTCTCTCTCTCTCTCTCTCTCTCTCAAGTTTCTCCCGAACTCTGCCAAATCACGATTGAGTAATTTGGCCGATTTTTTCCCTTCGCCGCAGCTCGCCGTTCCCGAACTTTTTCGCAAGAAGCAGGCGATACCGGGGGAGAAAAGAAGCTGGCTCGGAAGCTGCCAAGAGCGTGAGGGGGTGGCGGCGGGGGGGAGGGGGGCTGCGTCAGTCTGTTTTTGGCTGGCCGATGGCGGCCGTACAAGCGGCGCCTTTGAGCAAATTGAAAACATCGCTGGATTCGGCCAATTACCGAAACATAATGAGGCCCGTTCTGCGTCTCCGCTCCTTTTCCCGCGCGATATAGACGTCTGGCCTTGCCCGGGCGAAATTTGTACGGGGGCCGCGCGGGTGTGGCGCCAACCTACGGCTACGGGGAACTCGCCGGTTCGTGGATTTCCGGCTTCTGCCGATTCCGCGCATCTGTCGCTTCCTCCATCCTCAGATTCTCATTTCTCTCTCTCTTTTTTTGTTTTTTTTTTTTTTTTTTTTCTCTCCTCGCGCCGGCCTCGCTTTGAACACGAACCGCGGCGCGTAATTTGCATCACTTAGGCATGTTAATATCGCGCTAGTCGCTGGTAGAACGAGCAACGAAGAAAATCACCACCAAGATCGACCATTTTGCATAACCGTTTCCTCCTTGATCCTTCGTCCTTCGCGAGTAATTCCGAAGACAAGACGAGGCGCGATCGGCGTGAAATGAAAACGAACCACGCGGAAATCCACGGCAAATTACGCTTTTCCGTTTCTCTGTTTGCTGCTTGCTTTTACGTTGGTAAAAAGGGCCGGACGACGTGCATTTGCCGCAAACGGGCTGCGCAAAGCTACGAGACCATCAACGCGATCGCCATCGCGATACTCTCGGATACGTACGACAGCACGCGAAACGCTGGACCGAGATACTGCCGCGAGGAGATCGATCTCTGTCGCTGGACGGCCGGAGCCGAACGATCGCCGGACGATTCTCCTCGAGTTTCCTTCTATTGTCGAGTGGCGTTTCTCCGTGTCTCTCTCGCCGCCTAAACTCACCACTGGCACGAAATGCCTGCCTACCACCGCGGTCGTTTACTTTTTTGCCCCGGCGTAACTCTCATTTTGGTCAATTTGAGTTTTTTGCCCGGGCCGGTGACTTTACCGCACCGAGCAACGACTCATCTCTGCCTCGCCACCTCCTGAGCCAGGCTCTCCTCTCTCTCTCTCTCTTTCTTCTTTCTCTTCGCCACCTTTCTTCCTTTTCTCTTCGTCTCTCCGCTGCTCGCTCCTCTTTCCTTCGTTCGACCATCTTTTCTCGTTGCTTGTCTTTTTACGTTATGTACGTACATTGCGATTAGGCACGAAGGATTTAGGTTAGGCGGAAATTAAGTTAACAGCGACAATATTAGCTACATTTGAATTTGCGAGTGTTAGTATAAAGTATAAATGGTATATGAAGTATATTATATTTAAATTTACAGTATAAAGTATATTTAAATTTACAGTATAAAGTATAATTTGTACACAGCATAAATGAAAGAAAGAAATATTAAATAACTGTTCGTTTGAATAATGGCAGTGGTTGTGAAAAATTTTTCTGTCATCATTCTCCAGCGCTATTTTGACTGGAAAGTTTGATGATTTCATACAACAGCCTAGTTTCTATAAATTTGCGAAGTTTGCTCAGAGACGATATACACTAAAAGTCAAAAATCATCAGTCAACAAAATCAATGCGCGAAGGGTGGCTAAAGATTGATCGGCAGTTTCCAAATCTCGTTGCAACAGAGAAAATTAAACGCGGCAGACGTTATTCTCGTTAGTCTTCCGTTCGAAAGATGCCTGGACAGATTCACAGAATCCTGTCCGAACGTGAGCACGGTATCGAAACAGTTGGTATCGATCCACCCCTTTTCACGACAATTCCCGACGAACACACTCGCCCGGGTCCCAGCGCGTCGAGAGCAACTGTTCTCCGCCCTTTGCTCTCGGTACAATGGAATGGTGCGTGTACGCGAAGCTAGACGATGAATCATGCATATGGAACCGGGGACAAATGCAAACATTCCTACGAAATTGGCGAGACGGCGCGCTGGCGAGGGAAGAGATAGCGTATCAGTCAATCGAGGAACGAAACGAAAGTGGTTGAATTGATTAAGAAGCAACGAGGAGACACGTGCAACTGGCCCCTTAAACTATGGCCATGAGCCACCGGGGTTAATTACCTCTGGTGTTTCCGAACGGCCGGCCACAGTAATGTATTAGCGCGTTTAGGCACGGCCAGTTAATCCCAAGGAACTGCTCAACGCACCGTTAAGCACGCTTAACTCGTTAAGTCACCTAATACGTGGCCTACGAGCGTGCACTGCGAACGATATTATCCTAAAAATGACGCGATGAACCTAATCCTCAGTCATTTTGGGATCATCCAGCTAAAGCAAAATGATTATTGATTTTACAAAATTATTGCAAAACTTTACGTACACCGTCATAATATAAATCATCGTTGGTTCTCTGATGCTTTTATCGTTCAATTTCGTCATATTTACAATGCAATGTTTTAATGTCGTTTGAATAACCATTGTCAATTAAGAAATTGAGAATTTGAAACATTGAAAAATTATGTGATGAACTGGATGGAGAAAAGTTTGGAGAGAAATATCGTCAGAATTGTTTGAAAAAAAAATTGATAGAAGGAATGGCTCTAATTGGTGAAGAAACAATCACTCAGTTCTTGATAAGATCTCTGATATGTAATTTACATTGTACATTTCACGCGTTATAAAAATTGGTTACTATGCAAATAATTTCTACTCACTGACAAACGTAATTCTGTGTAATTCTGATAATGTTGCGTTTATTAATCTTCGTGGCAAGTATTTTCGGGGGATCGACGTTTATAACGTCATTAGCGTCAAGGTAAATCCGCGCGGGTGAGCACGGTTGCGTTTGGCCACTCTAATTGCCCTGTCTCCCTTTTGTCATAATCGGGCTTTCTTCAACGTAATCGTCAAGTCCGCGTAAAATAGCAACGCTCCTTTGAAGAGAACACGTTCCGGCCGTGCGGCCGTTTGTACGTGAAAGTGGGCTTCGATTGTCCGGCCCGGATCCTTAATCTCTCGATTTTGATTCGGTCATTAACGTAATAAACCGTATGGAACAAGACGGCTGTGAATTCATTTTTCAATCTCCCCTACATTAGGAACTTTCCTAATGTCAAAATCAAATCGGCCGACCTCCCCTCGTTCTCCATTAGTCCGTCAAACTCTTACCGCACGTTATGTGGTATCCCACAATGTTAGACGGCGAGTATAATCATTTTGACGTTGCAAAAATGGAAACGTAACGAGCAACATTTCCAAATTTGCTTCTCAAAAATGACGAACCGACTTGTGTCAGTTTCTTTCACTTTGCGAAGTTTGTTATCGATAATGAACGTTCAGATGCGTCGTTTACGTGAAACAAAACTTTGACTGCCTGGCGTTCATCCAACAGCAAGAAGAACACGTAAAACTTTGTACTCGTATCAAAAATGAAATTGAAATGTTACAGAGAACTATTTCCTATTTTCTCGATTGAGATTTTTACAAAAATATCGCCTTGAATCGACCGGGGCGAGGAAAACGAATTTTACTAAACGAATTAAAAAAAAAAAAAACTTCTAGAAACTGAATCCCAAAAATGATTTAAAAACTGGGAGGAAATAATCAATGAAGACTATTGATATATAAGATGACGAAACAAATATTGGACATTGGGAGCAATGAAAATTCAAGTTCTACGTTGTTAAATCTCAGGATCGTTCTGCATCGTTAAATACAAAATAAATCAGCGAGAGCAGAAAATACAAATTACTGCGCGCGTTTATACAACGTTTGAGAGTTGAATCAATGGTCCCGTTTATTTTATTCGATTCGACCTGGAACTTTCGAACGAGGTAACGTCCGTACGTTACGTACATACACATGTGTACATATGTACATATTTACAGAGGTGAAGCGAACATCTCGGTAAAAGCGAAATGGAAACGGTGCGTTCTTAGTCATGCGTGCTTATTTTTTTATCGTCCGGCGGGATCGTGCCGGAAGCATAACTCGATTCGCCTTTTCGTTGGCATTTGCATGCGCGGAAATAATTCCCATGATTCGCCGGAAACGTATCAGATAAGGGCCCGCGGCTCTATCCCGGTCGCATTAACGGGCTAATTAAAGTGGCGTAAACAATAGCGGACCAAGGGGGAGTCAGCATCGGCACGTCAGAAAAATCCGCGATACCCAGCCTATACGCGAGCAACGCGTGTGCAACGCGTAATCCCATACGGTGTGCGCATAATACGCCGCCTGTAAGGTAATGCACGAACATGGCCGACTAATCAGTTGCCATCTACATCGTTAGACTTATGTTTATGGATGATACACGCTGCTTTATAAGACCATCACCCGCAATAACGATTACGAAACTGAGAACAATATTTCGATGCCATTGTCGATCGTTGTGCTCTCATTCCGTGTCCCTTGCTTTGAAGAAAAGGAAAAAAAAAGAAGATTTATTTGCTCCGTTCATCTCTTGTGAATACGCTGAGGATTTTTATGTATATTCGAAAGTGTAACAAATTTGTAGAACGTATGTACGCGACGTCCGAAATTGAGCTACGCGTTGCGAGTTCCCGTTATTTATTCCCATTTTCATTTCGGTTGATAAAGATACGAATTGTGAGAAAAACACACGGTCATCACGAATCGTGCTCTTTTTTTCAAGTACGTACAGTATTGAAAATGAAATTCTACATGTCAACAGAATTCGTTTTACCTAGCTTCGAAACGTGACTATCAAGATTTCATTGATTCCAAATTCATTCTACGTGTATCGAGCTACATTTTCTTCTACTTCTTCTTCTTCTATTTTTTTCTTTAACGTTGCATCGACAGCGAAGTCATTAGCAACGACGGTGCCATTAGATATGAATGTAGTAGTTTATGTTTTTGAGGTATTTTAGTACTCTTTGTATGTTATTTTGAGAAGTCAGGTTTATGTTTACAGCTACATTTTAATTTTATATAAATTTTACAAAATCCTCGAGAAGCGTGGACGAGGAACAATTCGAAACATTCCCGGCAGAAAAATGGAGCAACCGAATGTCACACGGTTCGTGAGGAGAGAGGCGGCGAAACAGCGCGAGAGCGTGCGAGGAACACAGGTAAGCGAGGATACACAGCGGCGTGGCGCGGTGTAGGTTAATGCACGAACACGGCCGCATAATCAACGACCATCTAGATCATTAAACTGATGTTTATGCACGATACGCGGGCCTACAAGCGTACCAGATGTAACAACGGTAGCATCATTTGTCTATGTGTACACGGTTTCTATTGCAATTGTCGGAGTTGCGCGTTACGTAAACGAAGGAAACAAAAGCAATTGGGACCACCGCGGATGACGTTGCGGTTTTATCGTTAATTAATAAGCCTGTCCGCGCTCGTGCTAGGCGACGATTGACGCTTTCATCTCGACCAGGCGGCCAGAAATAAAAGCTGGTAAGTAATTTTATCAAGTCAAGCCGGGCGAGACTGGTCAATGATTTATCGTACAGCAAAAAGCATAACTGAACTAATAACTAATGTATCTGCGAGTCTCTAAAATTGTATACTACGCTTATATACTACATTCACACGTTGCACATACGTCAGACATTATCGTGTAAATTTGAATTATTGAATTAAACTTCACCGGCAATTCAGAGAAAAGAAAGAGTCGAGCGTTACGCTAAGTAAATCTTACGAACCTTCCTTACGATATATACCTCGGGTCTATCGAAAGCGATTTACTCGAATTTCGCAAGGAATGGCTCGATAGCGAGAACCGTTACATGGATCCTAATGAACCAGGGTATCGCGGCGCAATTACGTAATCCGCAAAAAAGAGCCACGTCGGTGGCCGTTTCGAATTTCGCGGTATTACGCGAGTCAGCAAAGCTGCGGAGATTCGGCGGGAAATAGCGCCGGAGAAACAGAGAAATACGTTTTAAGGCAAAGGTAATGCGCAGTCGTAAAGGGAAACACGCGTGGCTAATGCCAACTGCCGCTTCCTGCCTCATGTATTCAAATTAAACCACGTAACGCCGTCATGGAGCCTGGTGGTGATGACGATGGTAAACGAGACCTATAGACGCTTTCCTCCGCTGTCACTGGCCGAGTCGGCTTGTCCTTCTCTCGTCGACTGGCCGCGGCGTCATCTGAGAGCTCGATGACGATGCAACATACGAGTCGGGGGCCAATGGCGCGAGCCCTAATGCGAAATTTGCTCGCAATTTGTAGCCTGTTACCTCGGACGACGGACGGTGTAATTACGCTGTTACACACGCCGGCCAGTTTAACGCGCATAAATTGTCGCTATAATTGTCGTTGCTTCGTCTCGCGAGAAAGATGTAAGGAGTGATTTGAAAAATGAATTTGGCGCGAGGGGTTCAATCGTGCGAAGGTCAATCGAGAGCAGCGATCGAGCAACTGACGTAGTCCTCGTGACGCTTGGACAACGATTGATTTCGGAAAATTTCTGCAATCGATAGAATATAAGGTTCCAAGTATTTAAAGATCAAAGTCACGTTCATAAATTGTCGCGATAATTGTCGCCACATTATTCTTTGACGAGGAAACAGACGACCGAGATGTTTAACTAAAAAAAAAAAAAAAAAATCAATCGAAAACGAGCGAAAACACTATCAACTGGCCGACGTAATCTTCGTAATCTTCCACATTAGTTGTTGCATCGGATAATTAATTTTGGAAAATTGTTGGTGGAATGTAAGATTCCAAGTATTCGAAAAGAGCTACGTATAAATTACCATCACTTTGTTCTGTGGCGAGGAAACAAATGGCCGAGACGTTTGAGAAAATTAATCGAGAACAAAATTAGTCGAGCGACAACAGTGTCAAGAGCTAACGTCTTCGTAATCTTCCACCGACGCTAGACGATGATTAATTTTGGAAAATTGTTGTCGGTAGAACGTAAGTATCCAAGATGCTAAGCGCCGGTGTTTAGCGTGCATAAATTATCGCGATAATTGTCGTCGGTTCGTTTCGTTTGCTCGTGAAACAAAATGGTCCGAGAAAAGCTTGAGAAAATCAATCGAGAACGTGGTCGTGAGCACGACAACACTATCAAGAGCTAACGTAATCTTCCGTCAGTGCCCGACGATGATTAATTTCAGAAAATTGGTAGAATCTAAGCTTCGAAGCTACGATGGTTATCCTCGTTTTCAAGTCTGTGTGATCCTCGGGTGACAAGACAGTTGGATTACCATCTTCTCTGCCATAGGAGCCTCCTTCGTGTGCGAGAATGATTAATACGAAGAGATTACCGGAGTACATATTTGTTGGATTATATGAGATTTCAACCAAGGTCTGAAAATACCCATATAGCTCTAATTTATAGTTACTCTTATTTTTCGAGCCAATCCCTTGCCTCGTAATTTTCTTTTCAATCTTCTTAAGCATTAGTCGTTGTAATTGTAACGTCAAGTTAGACGTGAAATACATAATTTGTATCTACGAATCTGCAAAATTCAAAATTTCCAATTCGTAATTTCCTAGGATTACAATCTGTCTTCTTTTTTTCTTCAAATCAAAATCACGCGTATAATTCACGTTACGAGCTCGAGCATTGTAAGACAAGGGGAAAACCATTCATTCAGACGGTTCAACTTTCGCCAGACCAAGTCTAACAACGGCAAACTTCTCTTTCCTCGAAAAAAAAAGAAAAGAAAAGAGAAAGAAAGGGAAAAGAAAGATCCGTTTCTGGGAAATGGAGGCCATCGCGATCGTTGGATACCACTCGGTGACAAGTCCTGCTTAACTGGAGTTGCGCAATATCGTCGCACCGCTTTGATTCGTCGATATTTAAGGAAAGCCGGTGAATAAAAGACAGGGGCCTCAGGTCGTTGATCCCCGTGCAAACTAATCTGTCCTCAGAATCGTTCCGTAACAGGCTCGATCCTTTGAAACGCGACCAACGAGCGAGACACACGCTCTCGTCTGTCTCTCGACTCCTTTCATCTTCCTTTTCTCTTCTTTCTTTTCTCTCTCTCTCTCTCTCTCTCTCTCTCTCTTTTTCTTATCATTATCCCTTCCGTCCAGTTTTACCTTGGTCCTTGTCTCGCGCACACCGACGTACGATTCCTTCCGGAATTACAGGTCGCTCATTCGGGGCCGAGGACGTTCCCTGCGAGCGACATAATTAAGAAAGACCCCTTAATGTAATTTTAATAACTGGTTAAATAAACATAAGCGTAAGCCAGGCGTAATTTGAATCCGGATGTGCCACGATGAGCGGCTTCGATAAAGCACAATGTTAATGTGTCGGCTTAGAAGGAGGAACTGCATCGTCTCGCCGTTTCTTCGTCCCTTATCTCTTTGCGAATTTTTTTTTCTTTTTTTTTTTTTTGTTTTCCCTTCCATCGACCAACGTCCCTTTCCCTTTTTCGTCTCCTCTCCCCCTCTCCCCCGTCTTTGTCTCTCCTCTTCTCTAGGTAAGAGAATGAAACGGGTCCGAGCCAGAGGTTGCGTGCGCTGCGTTGCATGCGTGCACAAGCACGTTATTTCGCAGTTTATGCGAAGGTATGCTAATCCGACGAGGCCGTAAGCGCATCGAGCATTCCCCAAATCATGAATAATCAGTCGTCACTGCGTCGTTACTTCGTTTCCTCGCCTTCCTTTCCTCAAACACTCCTTCTTTCCTTTCTTTTTCTTCCTTTTTTTTTTTTTTCTTTTCGCCGCTCTTGGGTTAATTGCGTTTATTCTTTTAATTAATCGTTAAAGTCTGATAACCATCGTTTTTCACTTAACACCGTCTGCCATCGATAACTCGTGGAATTAATTCTATCTCATGCTCCGTTTCGTTTCGTTCTCCCATTCGTTGCTCGTAGAACAGTGCACATAATTTATCCCATTTTCCAGGTCAAATCAAAGGTCATTATCGATCATTAACAATTCGTGAAGTCAATTTTCCCGACCAATGGCCAATTCTTGATTTTTCAATTCCACCCAAACTGTTTTTTCATTTCACGCGTTTGCCTCGTTTCCGGATCAAGATTCCAGCCGCATAAGCTGCGATTAAGAGAAAGGCAGAGCAACATCCGGTAATTGCTTTTCACCGTGCGGTTTTCTGTCGCGGGCAAGGGTCAATTCCGCGTCAATTACGCGTCAATTAGCACATATCGCGGATTCCTCGCGGCCGGGTTTGGGATTTCACGGTGCCGACGTCACTCGTACACTTGCCATCGGGATTCTTTGCATAGAGGGTTATTTAGATGCTCGCGTGCAAACGAGATATTCCTTCACCCAGGTCGGGGTGACCTTCGGTTTTTGCTCGAGCGACACAGCATCGCTGAACATCGATAAAAATGCTCCTAGACGAGAGCGGTGTCCTCCATTCAAGGGCAGAACGCTGGAATTTTCTGTAACGTTCTGACGTTATGCCGACGGGACGACGAGCGATAAATATCGTCGGAGGAATGTCGATTTTTCTTCGTCGATCGCTTTTTCTTCTCTTCTTCTTCGAATTTCGATTTCTCCAACGATGTCCCCGCCGTCCCGGATTAAGCTCCCTCGTTGCGTAGCGAGCAGCCTAACTGACCAGCGCTGACTAGCGTGTCCCGTGCAAATCCACACTCGTCACTAGGATTACCGACATCTCCGCGAATTCGTACTTTTGAAAATATAATCGAAGAAATGTACGTATAAAATGTCGTACGATATTTCGTACATTTTCTCTGAATTTATAAATTTTTCTACAAACATGCACGAACATCCATAATTTCTTTATTGTCGTTAACGTGAATGTTCCTGTGGTGGGTGTCTTTTGTAAATAAAGCAATAGAAAAATAATTTTGGGTTTGCCAAAAATTCACCAAAAAAAAAAAAAGGATCAGAATCTAGTAAATTATTTTACATACTCTATCATCGAACACTCGAAGCCTGAAAAGTTTATCTATATTTTAACTGCATAAATTAAGGTTATTTATCGTTCTCATTTATATCTATGATTTAGAATTCCATTCCTTCAAAAATTCTCTCATCAACGAGGCCATTAGAGCCATTGACTTTACGTGCATTGATATCGTTGTTTTAAAATTTACGCAATCCCCCCCTCCCATTGTCTCGTTATATTTCTGACATTGCAAGGAACAAATTGAATTCCACTCGCCAATTCGGCGCAAATTAAACGCAAACGCCCGACCATTAAGCTCGATATAAAACACATTCGCAGAATCGAATAGATATGTATGCATGTCGAGTATGATTGCGCCGAAGAATTTTCTGAAGATCGTCCCGGCAATAACGATAATTGGAAATGGTCCCACGGACCAGCGGGACGCAATTAAATCACACCGCCGCGATGACTGACAAACGCTTAACATAATAGCGCATTTTTCTAGATTGCCAGTCTCGTTTTAATTACAGCACCGCGGCGGAACGCCTCGACGGAGAGCCGACGAGAGAGAGAGATTCGTACCAGCACGACGCGGGTACCTTCCGATTGGAATCGCTCATTAACGCGAGCGATCTGAATCCAGCTTTACACGAAACAATATAATTAAATCCGCATCAACGCGGTAACCATCAGGCGGCGGACGGGGCCCCGAAACCACCGAGAGAATAATAAAACCGGCCATATATAATAAAGCCCGTTTTCGTGCCCAGATATTATCGCGGGGCCACGAACGAACGCGCAGGACACACACGCTCTTTTAACCCGTTTCCAACATTGCTTCGTTCACCGATGACTCTTCGTTGAAATAGACGATCGAAATGTACGTCGTACATCGTGCATCTAATGTTTTTCGCGGAAAAATGCAATTTCAATCGCGTCCAACAATACATCATTGAACAAATACTTTCGTATGGGAATTCGTAAATTTTCTGGTCCACGTAATCGACCGATCGGTCAATTGGAATATTGTCAAAATCCGGTGCAACTTTGCTAGAATTTATGTAAATTTCCATTATTATATAATATATAAGTTTCCATTGAAAGTCGGAAACTCTTGCGCTTGAAAAAAAATGTACTTTCGTTGTCGAACGTTCGAACTATATTTAACCACTTGCGCTGGCAACTGATTGCGGACCGTAACGAGTGACCGAACCGTATATATATAAATAATTCGTCGCTTTCTTTTTCTTTTGAACACGTCGAAAGAGAAATTATTGAAAAGTAATAAATTCATTATTTGTTTCGCCTGAGTTATACTTAAATATACTTAAAACTGAGAAAATATTGCACATTTGTGACAAATGATTCTCGACGTGCACGTCATTCCAGCGCGAGAGTTTAATAGTGGGGATTTTGACATGAAAGAGTATTTGCACTGGATTGGCTTTCTACTAAATACTTGAGTAAAGACATTTAACATTTTTGCAACTTAAGTATGTTTTGCTTTAAAGAAAATAGAAAAAGAGACATTTGATAATTCTTTCATATAATCCTTTAATTTCGTGCAACTTATTACTCTTTACTTTTTTTTTAATTCTATAATTCTTTAATTTTATACAATATACTTTTGTATAATATTCTCACAAGAGGCAACAATCAGAAATTAATCAATCTCTTTCGTTTCGTTCTCGAATTTATCCCATCGCGAAACGTTTAACCGATCGCAGATCGCCAGATGTCGGCTCGGAATGCGTCGTTATCCAGGCGTCGTTACCGGAAATGAGATGGAAATTTGCATAGGGACATATGGCGCGCGTATCACGCGAGACTGGCGCAATTGCGGAGGAACCAGCGACTGCAGGTTGCGGTAACCAAGCGGCAATCAAGCAGGCCGGCCTGCCGATGAAAGTCCAGCAACTCGTCTGCGGGCTCGTCGCGTAGATTGCCGCCGCTTTTTAAAAGTAAAATCCTTCTTCTAACCGTCGACCGGTACGATTTCTCCCCGAGTCTACCGTCCGATCGATTATCACCGCAAAAAACGCCCGAGCCATTTTTCCGCGAGGCCGTGGTCGCGTTCCCGTGGCAAAAAAACGCGCCGCTATCTCGCGATTTCTCGCGGCTACTGTTGCGAGAGATTTTAATTAAATCACATGGTAAACGCTCGTCGATATTTCATTAGCGAGCGAGCGAGAGGACGAGCGTCAGGCGAAGAAGCGCGGACAACGATCCATTGCACGAGAGATCGCGTAATTGTCGCTGGATTCTGTGTAACCGGCGCGACGTAATCGATTACGATTACGTTCGATTTGCGAGAGTGTTACGTTTATCCTTCTTCTGTCGTCTCTTCTCAAATAATCAATATCTTTTTCTCGTTTATCGTTCTCCTCTAATACTGAGCATATATGTACGTACAAGTATGAGGAATCGTGTCGAGAGTAAATTCATCTTTGTAACAGGAGCTTTAAAATATAAGAGAAATATAAGATACGGAGAAATTCTGATTCGTTCAAAATAGAGGTATAGAAGACGGCTGTATATGTGAACAACGACATTCTTGCGAAAATTTTATGTAAATCTGCTCCGTTCATGCGGAAAGAAAGTTACGACTTCAGTCTCTATCATTGATAGATTAACGGTACAATTAAAACGATATGTACATAACAAATGTAATGAAATCGTAGCGAGTCGGATCGTTAACGATAGTGGACAATCTAGGAACTGGAGCAAATTATCTTAGTATAAATTTTAGGTCTGAAGAGTAGAAAGTTTCTGAAACACCCGAGACCGGCAAGCATGGATGCAATTAACTTCTTGTAATAAAAGAGCGCAATCTGAGTTTAACACCATACGCAGAAGAAACGCATTCTCCATATTTTCTGGCAATTGTATTCAAAATGTAAGACGATAAAAAAAGAAAAGAGATTACGCAAAATTGGAAAATTGGAAAATTCCAAACAACCATCGTCGAGAGGAAATCGAACAGTTCTTCAAGGAAGAAGAGAACCGAGAGAGTCGCGCGATATTTCCGCGAGTGTCAGCTCGTTTTCTTCGAGTTACGCAACAGCGCGAAATTAATAAACGCGGAGGAACTTTCCAAGAATCGGCCGACGGCGCACGACCTTCGTTCATCGCAAGGATTACAAACGAATTCCGCCGGATGATAATCGGCTTCATCGGTTTCACAACCGACGCGGAATCCGTTCCTCGATTCCTGTTTCCTGTGTCTCTCTCGCCGCATGCACGCTCCAAGCACGCGTCCTTCCATTCCACGCCGATGACCCGGTATCGACTACACTTCCCACAGGACAGCTATCGACGATCGCTCGTACCGATCGCGCGCACAGCCGGTGTCACTGATTCACTCGTTCGTCGATCCTCGAATGCCACGAGGAAAATCACCGAGTCATCGGTGTGATCGTGAGAAACTTCGATAACGTCTCTCCGCGATTGTCACGAGATCGATTAGCGCAGTTTCGACGTTGGAACGATTGGTTTCGTGTGATTTCGGCGGTACCAACGAACTGACTACAAACTAATCAAAAATACATTTGTCCTTTGCGCAACGACAACGCCTGTTACAATTGGTCCATCGAATAACGGACACCGTATGTTACTCCGCTTCCCTTTCTATTTTCCGTAGGCCGACTGTCAGCCGCCGATTTAATCGACTCGCCGAGTTTTAACGATCGAATGTTGAGACCTTGAAGAGATTTCTCATTGTTTAGAAATTGCACGGTTCTGAACATTTAAAACTTGAATACTGAAATCTTGAAACCTTTCATTGCCCTTGTACCTCACGAAGATCTTAAAAATAGTTCTCCGATGTCTGATTCTCTTATTCCTATCACATCTGTGAAATAAATTCGTAAAGAAATCGAAGTAAATTGTGAAAATCTTCTTCTGGCCTCGTGAGTTGATGAAAAGGTCTCGAAAACAATCTCCAACGTCCGACCGTTCCTTCCTGTTCCACGAGCTAATTACAATCAAATTCAAATACGAGGTCTACTGTCTACTCTAAAAGCTCAAAAATTAAAAACTTAAAAGGAGAAAGATAAAAAGATTTTCTTCGACATCAAAAATAATCTTCCAACACTTTCTTTCAATTTCTCCTTCTTCCCAACTTCCCAATAAGTCAATTATCAGTTGCATTGAACAATAATTACAATAATTCAACATCTCTCTCGAGTGTGAGAAAAATTAAGACCGATTAAACTGTCTCTGTCTCTGAAAAGAGATTCTACTACGCCAAGCGTGAAAAGCTGGCGTGTTCCAATAGGAACGCAACGTAAGATCCGAGCGAAACACCTTGGCGGCGACAAGGTTCGCCTTGTCCCGGGGAATAATTCACGACGACACGGTCGACCAGGAGCGCAGGATTACGCTCGTCCTTTCAACTGGGACGTTGGCGTACATGCGCAGCTAAGCCTGCCAATCCACGGGAATTAGCATACGCGAGCGCCAAATACGGCGTGCGGCTCAGCTGCGCGCACCGTGCCGACAAATACGATGAATATGGTGATTTCCATCATTTATCCGGCTGGCTAGGCGCAACCGCGCGTTCCCGGTCCTTGAGGCGCGATGCGCCGCGAGCTGCGCGCCGAGCATATTGAACGTCGGCGAGCGGTATCGTTCGCTGGCCTTAGCCAAGTTTACCATTTGCTCCACCACGTAAACATAGAGCGGAAGAAAGTGAAATGGGAGAAAGGGGAATCGTCGAATCACTCTTACAATTAACAGCTAATGGGTTGTCAAGTTGGAAATTCATTTCGCGTGTATAGAGGAAACGATGGGAACATCTTCTATTCTTTATTACTTGTCTTGTAATTTTCTTCCCAATATTCTTAGAAATTACCTTACTATAATTGTAACATTAAATATAAAACGTTGGTCTGTAGTTTATTTATAATTCATACTTATTAACCCTTTGAACTCATACGTCATGCTGGAGATGAAAATACAAATTTGCTTTAAAACTTTTGTACGTAGGTTGGAAATTGTTTTCAGAATCATAAAAAGTAAATTACATTCTAATAATAATTATATATTAATAAATGAGAAACGAATGGACGCGCGACAACATTGAAAACAAATCGAGTTTTCAAATGATTAACGTTTGCTCTTAAACTTCATTTAAGAAGTTAGATTTGAACTTTTAAATTGAAATTTCACAAAATTGCAATTTGCTTTTTCTTTAAAAAAAAAGAAAAACATAATTTATATTACAAAATTACAAGACAGAAAAGCATCATTGATGATTTTGACCGAATTCTTTTAGAAATCGTACAGATCCTGAATAATATTGTAGACATTCAAAATACTTATGCTATATGATACTTATTCAAAATATTTCGTACATTAGAAATAAAATTGAAGAAAATTCCAGCTAGGACTACCATTGATAGTATTGCTTGAATCTTCCTAGAAATGAAATCATACACATTTAATGGAATATCACACCATTCTTCACGTGCTTTAAAAAAAAAAAAACCAGAACTTAAATATTCTTTGAAAACAGACCGTACCTAGTTGGTTGATGTTAAGGTCTGGTGCTATCAGAGTAGCTGTTCAACTTCAATTTCATGCTAGCTCGCAGCATAACTTCATGGTTATTAACTTCAACTTCGCAATATACTTATAAATAGTCTGCGGATTTCCATGAATTTATGGAAAATTTTAAAAGTTGCAGAAACTGCGTGAAATATCTAATGTGAGCTGCACATCGTAATTCAATTGGCGAATGAAACCTCTATTGAGCTTGCATTTTTCTAAATTATTACATTTACATGAACGTCAGTCTATTTTCAAGCAACGTCTCCATTGTTTTCAAAAGTTCGTATCAGTTCAAGTGCAGTATTTACCAAAATATCCAAGACATCGAAGATTTTCAAACCTTCAGAAGATTTTCAACAAGACTGTCAAGATTGTCGAAATTTACTTGAAACGACACAAATTTCGACAGTCTTGGAAAACACCGTAAGAAACCAGTAAAGGCCAATACGAGAGATAATGAGCTTCAGACGTTTTCAAAAGCGGCGAGCGTTCTATTTTCGGCTGCAAAGACACGGTCTGTCGCGAAAGCAATAATCCCAGCGATGAATATGCAACGGCGGGAGGAAGCCAGCCGCTGGATGAAAAATTAACATTAAAATGCTGGAAAACGTTCTCTAAAAATATTCCGGTCGATTATCACGCAGATCGACCAGTCAGAAGAGATGAATATGCATGACGCCGCTATGCGCAAGCTAGATGGATAGATCGGCAACCCGTGAAAACTTCGACTTTCGCGACTGTACGTCATTTCGCTTCGGCGCTTCTCGCGATTCGTTTCATCGACACGTTCGTACCACAAGTTCCAACATTCGTCACATGAAAGTTTTCCATATATGTAAAACTCAGCGATTTCCCAAATAATTCCACATTGTCAAGTCTAAATTTCTTTCTAACGTGAATTGACAGTTTGGAGGAAATATTTCACTCGAAAATGCTAAAAGTAATCTCGATGTATCGAGAAAGGAAGGAAAATAAGAGCAACGTGGAATTTGTCAAATTATCGTAATAATAAAACTGTATGTACTTGTATCTACTCATGGATACAAAAATCTTTGGTACAATTCTATAATATCGAGTCTAAATTTGTCTCTAATGTAAATTGATAGTTTGAAGGAAATATTTATCGCACACTTTATTCGAGAGGTAATCTGTATCGAGAAAGAGAGAATTTCCGAAATTCCATATTACAGTATTGCAACAACAATGACAATAAAACTGTGCGTACGTAACAGGATTTGGCTACTAACTTTATTCGAGGGCACGAAGAATCCTTGGAATCCTGAGAAGCGAATTCCCCGTGCGATAAGCAAACCACGCGGCACAAAGAATCAATGAAAAAGGAAAACGAGCAAATGGAATAAAGAGCGTAGGTGAAGCAAGGCCTGCCACGCTCTACGCGCACTCTCGCATTATCTCGCGGTACGTGGCATTATAGGTTTCATTACGAGAAGTACGTTTCCTTTTCCGACGTGCACCGCAAGGACGTCCGTGTACCTCGCTCGTCCAGCATCGACGCATTCGTCATCGACGATGAGAAAGATCGTATCGCTGGATGGCTACGGGCCGGGGAACAGGGGGCCCGCGTCGTTCATAATTTGCATGTCCCGACCGGTGCCACGGGTAACGAAGAGTTATGGTCGCGCGAGTCGGCCGGCGTGGAACTTTTCGCGGAGGAAAAACACTCGAGTCTGCCGGAGATTACGATCGACATCGACGAATAAATTTGACGTGGGAGCTGGGTACCTCGCGGGAGCTGGGTACCTAAGTCATGTCATACAGCATGTCATATCTAGCAAGATCTGGCGATTGGAGGGTGGCACAAGCAACGAAAAATCGATTGAATTTTATTACATATTACAATAACACGTAGCATTCTGTTAGTCGCTTGACTTTGCACGAATATTTATGATTAACCTCTTGCGCTGAAATGACACGCACGTAGAGAATTCTTTTGCTCCAAAATTGTAATAATTTCTCAGTTTATTTAAGTAAAACGAAAATATAGGCGAAACAAGTAATAAATTTATTACTTCTCAGTAATTTCTATCCAGTGATATCATACCGACGAGTTCGGAACGAGAGCGACGAATTATTGTATACGGTTTGGTCACTCGTTATGGTACGCAATCGGCTGCAAGTGGTTAAAGAAAGTTCTCCAGTTAACACGGAGATTTGAACTAGATAGTTAAAGAACGTTACTTCTTTCAGTTTTTAAATATGTAAAATAATCGGGAAAATAGACTGAATGAACAATAAGTGCTCAATTTTTGAAACTGATGGATTATCGTTACAAGTAATTTTATACTTCGATAGAAATCAATCAAACCAAAATGATCATTCACGGTTCATTTCGAATCGCAATGATGACTCAACTTCTTGACGAAACAGCGATCGCAAACGATTGAATTTAGCAACGTTTCAGGCATTGAATCGACTTTGATGGTCTAACAGCATTTGCCTGTCACGAAATTCTAAATGGTTTCACAGGCGCGCACGTGAAATCAGCAACGTTACACATGCAACGATGTTGCAATTTCTAAAAGAGATCGGTGAGTCAGACAAAGTCGCAGGGAGAAGGAGAAGCTCCTCGAGGAGCAGCGCAGAGAGTGGACCGGTTGTCTCGCGCGCGTGCAACGCGGAAGAGACGTGAAAACCCGTGGTGGCACGTGGCCAGCAACCCTTCTTGGTTGAATGTTTAAAGAAAGGCGGCAGGAAAGTCGGTCGCGTGTCGCGGTGATTTGTCGATCGACCGGTGTGTGTGTGTGTGTGTGTGTGTTACGCGCTCGCGTACGTGCACACGCGCGTAGCTGGTAGCACGCGAAAAGGTTGTGTGTTAGAGCGGAAGGGTTGCGGTAGGTATACCTGGTCGTGCGAGACTCCCCGGATGAAAGAAGTACATACGAGAGGAGATAGAGAGAAGAAGGGAGAGAAAAGAGAGAAGCGCCACGTGACCCCTGTACGGTCCTCCATTCCTTATTGGAATCCTTCTGGCCCAACCTGACCTATCCAAGGTGAGATTTATCCGGCGGCTTTACCTGCCACCAGCTACACCAGCCACCTTGGTGTACCTTCCTCGCTGTCTCTGCCTACTACCTGCCCAGGAATCCCCGCATTCCCATTCTCATTCCCCATTCCCGGTCTCGTGAACTCCCCCCTCCCCCCTCCCCCCTCCCCCTGCCCCTGAGTGTCGTCCACCCACCCGCTTCGGGTCACGTAACCTAGGCCTTTCCGTACGGATCGAGCGTGCCCCGACAACGTAACAGGTGAGATTTCCGTGCCTGCCTGAAATCCACAGCCTCCCCTCGCATACACAGGCTGCGTCTTCCTTTGTATTACGTGCGCGTTGATGCTGAATTTTCGTCGGATTCGGTCGGATAGAACTTCTAATTACGATCGCCAGCGAGTTGATTGTGAGATAGAATCTCGAGTCATTAATCGAGAAAAGAACGCTGCGTTAAACGCAACCAGGAGGAACGATATTTTTACGCGTGTCTATCCTTTGTGTCGTAAATCACGAGTCGTTTCGAGACGCGTCTGTTGGCCAGTTACGCCAAGGAGAACGTATGTACGAGCGTCGAGCAGTCTGCCGCGTTAATTTCCCATTGTTTCCTTCCGGGGCGAAAGACGCACGTCCCACGGCGAATTTCAATCTACTCATGCAAATTCGTTGCACCGGCTGATTTTCATAAAACCTATCGTCCACCACCTACGTGGGTCACGTGCCCACGAGCTTGTCGGGAGAAACCAACACGCGAGTCTCGACGTAATAGGCGGGGATTTAGCCCCGAACTAGCCCGAAGCGTTTCGAGGCAGGTTCCTCCGAAGAGGCCCGTTCTTAACAGAGGCAGAAAGCCGAGTAGGCTATAATCGGAAAGGCGCTGGACAATGCAAATGAGACTGTTATTATGTATTCCGATCCCCGGTCTCTCTCTCTCTCTCTCTTCCACCGTCATCGTCAACGTGTTACGTAAGAGAAGAAACGCGAGCCGAGGCGCCGCTTCCGGCTAAACCCGAAACCCGAAGAATTTTCATTAAAGTCTCGTTAACCGCGCGTTCAGACGTTTCGGAGCCGAATCTGAAACTCGCGGGCGATAATTAGCGAGGAAGCGAACGAGTAACGACGAGTTAATTCCCTGTTATATTAATTAGTCGAATGCCCGCGAACGGATGCTTTAAACGAAATGAATTAAGGGTATCATTATTAGGGAAACAAAGCTGGCTAAAACCGTGGCGCGCGCGATGCCTTAGATCCGCGCGATGCATCGCGTTGCTATCGCGGCTGATTATCTTGATCACGATTCCCGCGTGTGAGAGAAAGGATCTCGCGATAGTAGCACGGAGGAGGAGGCGATCGCCGTTAATTATTCCGAGGAGAAAAAAAAAAAAAAAAGAAAGAAAGAAAGAAAGAAATTGGCGGGATTTACCTTTGTAATTTCGATTCAATTAATGCGGTGTATCCGCTCATCAAATCGCGTTACGTCGAACGATTACAACGAAAGATCACGTTGGGTTGTGGAATCTCCACGATTCCTTGCCCTCTCTGGCTCGTAACGATTTTTACATTTTTCGAATTCCGCAATTCCCGTTGTACCGAATGTATTTGAAAAACCAACGAGAGGTGAAACTTTAGCGACGAGAAATAAATTCCTGCTTCCTTTCAAAAGAAATAATGGCTTGTTATAAAGTAATTAAAATGAATTGCACTTGAAAACGAATCTTGTAATTGAGATAATCATATTTTGAAAGTATTTATTTATTGAGGAAGAAAGGTGTTGCTACTGCAATATATCAAGCGAGTCAAACAATTGACAAGAAATGGAAAAAAAATTTAGGTAAAAATTGAGTATGTAAGTTTTCGTCAGAAACAACTTCAAAAATACACACGTGTGCATTATTGTACGTACTTTTGAAGGAAACGTAGCCTTCCATTCGCCTGTTTCCTTCAACGTTTAAAAAAAAGGAAGAGATACAACTTGTACCAATTGCGTGACGCTTCCTGCACGTTCTGACCTAGAAATTCGCTAAAATCGAATCGTTTTGCGGTCGCGCTGGACAGAAAATTGCGTAAGGTTAACGAACGGCGATGATCGCGGCATCCCGGAAACGCCGAAACGGGCCAGGGCACGTTACTCACTCGAGTTTGCGTTGGCCTACGAAATTTACACGGACGCGGTGTTAGCCGAGGCGGGGCGCGCGTTTCCGGTCGCCTCTTCTTCGTCCATCGTCGTCTTTTTATCTCGTTGGCCCCGAGAGCCAAGCCTTCATTTCTCAAGTGACGCGCGCGCTCGATCGCCGATCGATAAAAGGCCGTTTCACCCGGCCCGATAGCAAATCGACGCAAATCGCGAAAATAAATATATATTATTCAGCGGAGAGGATTAATCGAGCACGTAGTGCAACTTCTTTTTTGCAAGGAAACGTATGCGCGTCGCCAGCTCGCGAATCATCGGACATCTAGATCATTCGCGACCGACTGTCGCGTTATCGAAGCGTAAGGACGCGTGGAACGTCGATCCAGCCCTCGATTGCACGGTTGTTTACGTACACCGATCCGGAATAAACCTGGCGTGTCCTCGACGAGAAATCGCAACGTTGTTTGCGATCAAACGACTGTGTACACATCCGCTACAACTAATCGGGGAAGCTATACTTTCCGCGATGTTTGCAAGTGTAGCGTGTGTTCGAGATATTCGGAGCTGATTGCTCGAAGCGAACGACAGAACGTGTTACGCGGATGAAGCTCAGGTTAGTTCATATTAAATCCTCGAGTCGAAATCACGTAAAGGGGACGTATAAAAAATTCCCGTTGTTATGCATTTGTGAGAAACTCGATGACGCAAAAATCCATAGAACGTATACAAGAACGTATAGAGCACCTGAGGTAGAACACTCGTTGTAATTCTCAGTAGGCGAAATAAATTTCTACATTCGTTTCTTCCATTCTATTAGATTTGTTTGTGAAAGCATGAAACTGCAAACACTGCGCGTGGTGATATCGATAGTTGAATAAGTTTTTGAGACACGACGATTATCAACACTGACATTTTCCTATTGATTTTTATATTTAGTTAAAACGAGTGGGAAAAAGAGAATATCGATATCGATACGAGTTGAAATTACCAAAATGAATAAAAAAAACGCTGATGAATGATCAACGGTTAAGGATTAATTTTTTTGAATCACCTGCCGCATGATTGTTCTGACACGCGATTCCATTGATCGTCAAAGAATTTCGATCAAGTAAAAAGGACACAAAGTCGTGGAATCGAGTAGGGTTCGTGCAACGCAGCGATGAAAATGTTAAGCAAGCGGAGAACGAAAGAAGGGAAGAAAGTCTCAAAACTTGGTCCGAGAGGAACGACTTCGAGGAACTGTCGTCGCGGTACACGAAACTGAAAGATCAATGAAGATCACGGACGAAACCGGAGGTAAAAAAAGGAGGAAAAAAAGAGAGAAAGAGAGAGAAAGAAAAAGAAGAACCGTGAGTCGGGAAGGAACCGTCTAATTTTCCGCACGCGAGTGATCCGACGGCACTCGAGACAGCTCGAAGCAACTCGTTTCCTTCGCCGAGAGACGTTCCACAACACCCCTTCGCCCCTCTCTAATAATTACTCCGTGAGAAATAATACATCTCGAAAAGGGAATTATTCACCAGCCGGATCAATCAGGCGACAAAAGAGAAAACGTCCGAGGATCGTCGATTCTCGTTAGAAGTCAGAGCGGAAGCGTTAATTTATTAACGTAGCAACGATTCGTCGACGATAAGCATCCGGTGGTCGGGAATTAAACTGTTAAACGGCGTATAATAACTTCGTGCATTTGACTTGCCATCGAATATTATCATAATTAATTACACGTGGCCGGACCGGCGCGGTATATAATTAGCAGTATATAATCGCAAGACTGCCGATCGATCGCCGATCATTATCTCATTTGCAGTTCTGCAGAGCGCGTTAAACGACAGAAAAAAGAGAAAGAGAGTAAAGGGGAAAGAAAGCAGAACAAAGGAGAAAGAAAGGAAAAATCCGCGGAAAAAGGAAAGAATTACGTTGGTCGATGATTTCGGTTTGGCGAGACGAGAAAAACGAAGAGTACTGGAACGGCTCGTTAAAGGGGAGAGAGAGATATGTCGCTTGGAACGACGAATAACCGACTGAACAACGCGAAGGATAGGAAAACGCAAAGGTGAAGATAGATGGAAACGAAGGGAAACGAGGAAGAGACCTAGGCAAGAAACAAAAGAGGAACGCAAGCACGTACGGGACATTGCCGGTATGAAATCAATATGGAGAGCGTATTGAAGAAAATTATTATTATCAAGGTTGCGCTGGGCCATCCAGTGTGAAACGTCATTTTCAGGTTCAGGCTGGCTCACTGCGCCGACGCGATAGAGATTGCTCGAGCATAGAATCTAATTATGTGATAAACATTGTTCCGCGGCACACCTGCTCGTAAATAACATAGAATCAAACACGTATCACGTTACACGCCGGTAATACACGAGAGCCTCTCTCGGGAGAGAAACAGGTCCCTGGATCCTGGGGAACCGCAATCGGCTAACTTCGATACAACGTAGGCACTCGGTTCCTGCGCGTGTTCCTTGCCAGGATTAATTATATTCTCCCTTATCGGACATAAATTAACACGACGAAAAGAAGGAGGCACGGTATACCGAGTAATTATGCTTTTCAGATACAGCGTAACGCGACCAACAGCTGCGGTTTCCATTGGTTCTGCAGCTCGCGTGCAAATTGACGAAATTGTACGAGGGAAGAGAAAGATTATCATATTGTTATAATCGCTCACGTGTTTTCTATATGTGTTTGGCCTATATGTGCCTGTGCCCGTAAGCTCTCTGCACGTATTAATTGGGATGAAAATTGATTCCAAGTGACTCTGAGTGTATAGGTGTCGCGATTTCAGAGTAATAGTAAACGGTAGAGAAATATTCGTTTCGTTATAAAAATTTGAAATATAATCGAATTGCACCGAAGCATAACATATTTCTATTAGAAATATCAAGATAGAAGAAATAGGAGAAATAAGTTACACAATCTTTTATTTATATATTTTACGAAGAATCATTAATATCTCCAAAAATGTATCGACTAATTTAGATCTCTAAAATTTCCTTCTACCTGTTCGTCGATCATCGTTGTGATCGAGATATATTTTTTTCTATATTATCTGACACGTATAAAATAGATTTCCTCCATTCATTCATTTTTTAAAATAAATAGAACAGAAAGAAACGTAGGAATAAATTGAAATCATAGAGCGAGAACGTTCGTCTCCTAAGAACGACGTTTGGTGAATAATAACGACGAAATCGGTCGATCTTTGGTGCTCGATAACTTCTGTGAAACGAACTAACGCTATATTAACGTTATATAAGGTGGGCATTATCTGAGGCACTTTACGATTTCACTTCAAAAATGGATTTTTCGTCGTATCGCGTTGCTCATCGAAAATAACCGCACGATCACGCGTTTACGTGGAATATTTATTCAAACAAGCCTTAGAGACCTTATCGACAGATACGATATCGGCCAACTTTTTCTCACCGGCGCATCGACTACGCCGTTTGTTTGCCGTTGCATTTTTGAATATTAGTGCAATTATGTAGACACGCACATACCGATCGCTTCGACGAATCCGCCGAGATATCGAAACACGCTCGCGCACAAACGAAACGATAATTACCCGCGGATAATATAAAACCATAATATACTCGCTCGTCGTTATCGATAATACGAAATCAGAGATTACTGTTCGTCTTTTTATTCATTTTTCTTCTAGATCACTCTAGAGATTACCGGAATACTGATTACTCAACTGTACGACCTTTGGCCATTGAATTAGGATTAGTTATTTATCAATTTCCGATAATATTTCGAGAGTTAATAAAATTTAACAGATAGTTTAACGAACAATTAGTGACTTATATTTATGGTAACTTATATCTTCCTATTATGAGATGAAGTTGCAATTTTAATCATACTGCTTTCCGCGTTTATGAGGTCAAAGAGTGTAAACTGAAATGCTTGAAGATTTATCAACGATAGATTATTTGTGGGGGATAAATCATATAGAAAAGCAAAGAAAAAATATCTACACTTATAGAATTGATCGTGGAAAATACAATTTTTTTATTTATATAATCGTTGAATTAGAACTTCGAACCTAGAAATTTTCATCTTACAAATTATTGATCAAATTGAAAGATTTATTAATACGTGTCATTATCTGTTAAAGCACATACACACATAAATACTACGTGTCATTATCTGTTAAAGCACATACACACATAAATACTACGTAAGTATCAAACACTATACGCATACATGTATCTTAATAATTTGTGTCTCTAGGTAGTTCTATTTCAACGACCAAGAGTTATATTGACAAAATTCTCAGTAACTCACAACAGTGATATCGTACTCGTCCTAAATTTTAATTTAAATTAATACGAGTTGCTGATTTTTGCATAATACGAAGACGATTGTTTCCCCCTTTCCCTTCTATTTTTCTTCTATTTCCTCGTTTCCAACAACGTGTCACGAACGCGCGAGTTTTATCAGTCTATTCCATAGCGCTGTTTACATTGCATTTTATTGAAACTAATAAAGATCCGGCTGTTTAGAATCAGATAATGCTCGCCTCGGCTTGTATCATTTTAATTACGATCATTCTTGTTTTCGCGGTATCGCGGGGCTCGCGACGCCGACGCATTACGCCACGATAATAAACACGAAAGATAACTCGACGTATAGCCGCGTGTAAGTACAATAATATTTAGTTTTTATGGAATAATCAGCGGGTTTATCGGCGGTAGATCAAGCGGACGATACACGAGCATTTTTTCAATCTTACCCTCTGTCTCGTTCTCGAACTCTGGCGATCTCGCTTACACTTTATCAGCGAATGCGCATCGAAATCGAGGTGACAAGTTTTTTTCATGCTAGTTTTATCTGTTGATTGGTTCGTCGCTGTCCACGTGTCCGCTACCTCGATACACGTGTCATTGAGGCTGAATTAAAACTGTGTTTGGATGATTCGCGACGCGTGTCGCGTGGTCGAGGATTAAATGCGTTAAAATCATCGAGTACCTTGACACGAGTGCCGAAAATATTTTCGTGGCTCTTGTCGTGTCATCGTGCGAATTCGCCCGAGCACGAAATCACAATGCTTAGCCATGACTCGAGAAGTCACCGCTCGAGATCCACTTTCGTATCGTGAGTCACACGGCTAATAAGGCGCAAATTATTGACACAATTTAATCAGCTCAGTCGCAGATACGGTGAGAACCCGTTTTTTTTTTTTTTTTTTTTTTCGATAAACGCGATTACAAATGAATGGCCCTCAATGACCACTATTTCCTTTCCTCTAAATCGCGATGAATATCATTCCTGGTTACTACAGCGATAATGATACGTCACGTATATATATGTACATACTTTTCGATGGAAAATACACTCTCGACTCGCGTGATGCCAACGTCAAAAACTACAGGAGTGGAACGGTGAGCCGCGCGAATTTCAATTACGTGCGCGCGTACGTTGCTTCGACTGAAACTCTACACGAATTTATCCGTGGTGAATTGCCTTATCGCGAAGGGAAATCGTCGGCAGATTGCATGCGCGCCGTGCATACGACCAGCGCACAACGAAAGGAACATCTTGTAAAAGGGAATTCACCTTCCCATCGTCAAACCGTGTCGCCACAATTGACGAACCTGCCGTTCGTTTTGCGTATGAAGAAACGCAACGAAGACGCCGGGTTATTTTTTTTTTTTTTTTTTTTTCAGGTAAACACCGATTCTCGCGATCCACGCGCCCGCTCGTTCCTACAATGGAACGAGCATCGCACAATGCGTCCGACCATTCGACGGGGGGCGAGGGCAACAAAGGCCGGTGCCAAGGTTGTTGCGGGGGTGGCGGCGTCGAATGCAAGCAGGGGGAGGCTCCGTTGACAGCTGACGGATCGAAACGTTCGCCCACGTTTTCCCCCAAAATTCACCGTGATCGTTTCATGTTTCGTTCGCGGGACAAATAGCGGCTGGCATGACGCATACGTTCGTTTGTCTCGGAAATCTCCGGTTTCGTCGCTGAACCAACTCTTTGGGAAATCGACAGAGACAGGAGGAACCCGCTTGATCCGAACATTTTCATATGGAGCACGATGAAGAGCGCGTTCGATATTTAACGCCGGAGCAAGATTAATTTGTCGCGTACGTTCAAATATTTCATTTGTAGCATGTATTCGATTCGAAGTTCAATGGTGAAGTTGGCAATGTCTCGCGTGTACTCGAATATGTCGCATATTTATCATTATATTTAAAAGTGATTTGATAAAAATAATCATGTTCCTATATCAGTGAAAGATAATATTAATTTTATCCACAGCACGTGTATGCTTTTAATTAAATAGCATAAAAAGTCGATGCCTGGTGATTCTAATGCTGTTAACTGCAGTGTACTAATGTATCTCGATAAAAATTCGAATCTAATATTGTAACTTATAATTTTAATACTCGATTTAATCGAAGATTATTGAGACATTTAGCGTCGCGTTTTATTTCATATAACATTTATAACATTTACACGACAGTCCAAGGTTACTCTACAGAACTAGTCAGGGACTAAAAATTCCAACTTTTCCTCGTTAGAAAATAATCGTTATTTATAACTTCTAGTAATTTAGAACGATTCGGGATTGAGCTCGATCTGTTATCTAGCTTGTCAAACAATGAAATCACCTGGAGAGGAAACAATCAAATGTAGATCATACTCCGAGAACCGACGAATACAGAATTCCAAGATTCAAATGAGTAACCGGTTGCGCAAGCGGATGAAAAATCAGAATCGCCGAATTTATTGCCCGATCTTGATTCACGCGCGACATTATAATCCGTTGCGTCACTCCCACTTATCGTTACACGCGTTCCTTCGTCCACGTAACATCACGTTTCGGTGAAAACGAAGCGATACAGCGCTCGACATAAGCAGAAAGAGAATTTGCACGTACGTGTCATAGACTCACCGTTTTCGGTGCCTCGAAGGGGACCGGAAGGACTTCCGCCAGTGGAAACCCCCTCATCTTCGCTGCTGCTGCTGCTACCATCACTAGGACTGTAACTTCTCCTGCTGCCGGTTCCTCTGACGATCTTCTGCCCGTTACCGGCCGTACCGTTGTTATTGTCGTGCATTCTACTCTGCAGTCTCTCGTGTATAGTCCGTACGTGAGAGTGCAGCCTCTGTTGTTGAAGGGAACCGACCGAAAAGTCCAACGGTTGATCGATCTCCGATTGAATTTGCGACTGTCTCTGTACTTGTCCGCATACCGTGCCAGTGACCAAACTCTGCGGTTGACCAACCTGCTGCCCGAGTGGCGATATCTGCTGCTGTTGCTGTTGCTGTTGCTCCTGATGAACGGTACTCGGCGGACTCCACCACTGGTGTCCACCTTGAATCGATCTCCAAGCCTCGATGGTGTTGTTGTTCGTTGGGCTGGTTTGTTTCTGTTTCTGCTGCTGCATCTGCATCTGCTGCTGAGACTGCTGCTGTTGCTGCTGCTGCTGCTGCTGCTGCTGCTGCTGCTGTTGAACCATTGCAACCTCCACCAAGTTGTTGTTCTCCAGCAGATGCATGCTGGGGGTCTGCGTCATCGACGATGGCAGAACGAAAGGTGAAACGACCACCGAGGGCGGGCTCGGCTCCTGACGCTGCCGATGACTGGAATGATGATGTTGATGTCTGTGCTGCTGGTGTTGAACCGTTTGATGCTGCTGCTGTTGGTGTTGAATCGTTTGATGCTGCTGCTGCTGTTGGTGTTGATGTTGATGTTGTTGTTGCTGTTGCGAACTAGATGGTACGACAACCGGAGGCGGAATTTGCCGGACGGTCCGCGCGGCTTCGGCGACCCACCGGCGCACCGCCTCGCTGTCGAGGCCCGCCAGCCCTGCTGACTTTGTTTTCGACTGTCCTCCGGGCGATGATAAACCCTTATCGGGTATCAGGCCGGGTAGCGCAAGGACCCCGGTGCCCGCCACCGCGACCCTGGGTCCCGAAACGCCCCCGTAAGCAGCCAACGCCGCGAGATCCAACGTGGTCACCTGCTGGCTCCTTTTGTCGGACAAGCCTGGTTATTCTTCTCCTTCCTTGCGCCTATTAGACGTCCTTTTTTATCGTTGATCGATCTTGTTGGTCACTGGTGGTATCGCGTTACACTTGCATCACCCCGAGACTAAGTAGGTAAGGTAGAATGTATCTTTACTCATTCGACGTAAACGTCATCAACGCCGCAAGGGCGGAGCGTCTTTAGTCCCAAAATACAAAAACAATGTATTGCGGATGTTTATTATCCTTCGGTATCACAGTATATTCCTAAGCGAAAACACAACATACACTGGTAAACGTGCACAGACTCGTACTCCAGTCCCGGCTCTGTGGTCACACGTTACACGGATCTATCAATCGCGTTCATTGCACGAACACTTCGGCGATGGATATAGTTATTAAACTACTGAACAGCGTGACGAGCGCGTATCGTCGTTGCCTATCGCATAGTTCCTGGCTCCGTTTCCCGTGCAATTCACCTGTCATCGGATCAAACACCTCGCGTCGACTATCTCTAATTACCGCCAGCACCAACTGTCAGCCGTTCCACGAACGATCGGTCCGCCCGTTTCTCACTGACGACGAGCCCGCTACCTGCAGCCTGCGGATATTCAAAAATCTCCCTATTGTCGCTCTGACGTGTCATTGACACAGCGTCACCCATCGGTGAACTCGCGAACAGTCTCGGTGCTACTCTCTCGAACGTAAACGGGGCATACTCGATCGCCGAAATCTCTCCGAAAATCCCTCGAATCCCGACTCGGAAACTGTCACAACTATCACTGTCTCACTTTCAACGCGGAATATTCGAACGAGTATCTCCCGCGGTTCCGTGTTCCACGCGTTTCGTCATAGGTTTCGCAGGGACCGCACGACTCGAACCTTTCTCCTCTCGTTTGTCGTGATGATGATTTCACGGTGTGGAATCGTTGGCTAAAGCAAGAGGTATCGTTATCGCAGGCACACGAGCATCCGCGACGAGCTACGACGGTGGTAGCTACGGCTGCGGCGGCTGGTACGGCGGTCAGATGCTGTCGCGTGCATGTGTGCAGCTACACTAGAGGGCCCACGTACGCCCGGTCGGCCGCCTACCGGCCACGGGGAACGCGAACGCGTACGCGGACTGTCGAGCGCGAAGTGGGGGAGTCGCTGAAAGAGGGAAAGAGATGGTACGGTGGTAACCGCCGGTTGGAAACGCCGGATGCACGACGAAGAGGCTCGACCGGAGCGAAAACCAGCGGGCAAACGCCTGGACGCCGACGCTGGTGGGGAAGCGAAAAGCGCCGGTGGGGAATGATGCTCCAATCGCGACGGAACGCGGATCACGCGCGGCTCCGCCCGGCGAGGAAAGGCGAGTTCTCTGGTCGCGAGCGCGAACGCGCCTTTTTACCTCGCGTGTACCGGCTACTATACTGCTGCAACTGAACCACGGCTAGAGGGAGAGAAGGTGAGCGGATTTGCATATGCGAGAAAAGCGACCAATCGCGGCGCTCGTTGCCCCATCTGTCCCGATATCGCGAGTTACCGATTAGGGCTTTCGAATAAATCCACTGCGAACAACTGACGTCGATGTCCTTACAATGTCCCGTTTTCTCGTCAACATCACACATCACCACTATGCACTTATTGTTAGGTTAGAACGGAGCGCGCCTTTTTGTGCCGCGCGATTAATTCAAATGGACGTCACACAGGTGGCGTTTTTCGACACTAGCGAATTAGTTGCGCGCGCATCTCGCGCGCTACGAAATTATGGAAATGACTCCCCCACCCTCTAGTTTCCGTTTACCGAGTCTTTGTAACGGTTGTTAGACAAAGTTGTCCGCGTTGAGTATCTTTTTTACAGTGTAAAGCGAGGTATATGTATTTAGGCGAAACAGAAACGTAGAGAATGGCGAATTCTGAAAAGACTAATTGGAGTGGTAACCGCAAAATGTCTCTATTACGTTATCTATTGTATTCGTTCGCGGCAGTCTTGAATGTTGCAACGGTCGTTTGGCGGGAAACGGTGTCATGGCGTCGATTACAGAACGCGCGGTATTTCGGAATTTTCGATAAAAGACGTTTTGCAGGACCAATGTGGTGAACGAATTCTCTGCCACGAGATTGATGAACGCTGCCATCCGGTTGATGAATCTCAAGTTAGCAGCCGGTGAGTACCTATAAATTATATACGAACAATAACATTATTGTGTGTCGAATATGTTTGCATTAGAAAATGTCGCCAAACAATTATTAACGCGTTACGAGAATTAACCACACCACCAGCAGCGATAACGTTCAGATACCTATCGAATCGAACGTCTTCGACGAATTTCGAACTTCGAACTTCGAGTTCCATTAAACTTCAAACACCTTCTCGTTCAATTTTTGCGAAATTAACGTCGCGATCTAGAAATACGGTCTACGGTCTATCTCAGACGCCATTATTCTCCGTATCATCCCCGATCCTATCGCAACCCCCCCCGGGAGTATAAAAATATTCAGGAGCCCTATCCCGGTCCGCCATTCCTTCGAGGTCGAAATCTCACCTATCATATTTCCATGCACACACGTCGGAGTCCACCACTCCCCAGCATTTGAATGCGGCATGCGCAGTGCCGATGGAAAAAAAAAAAAGAAAAAATGAGTCGCTTTAAACTGGGCCTTTATTGGTCGTAGCAGCCGCGGCAGTATCCCCGCCCTCGCGCCGCGTTTTTCCCTCGGGTACACAAGCATCCCTGCCATTCTTCCTCTTTTTATCGCGCTATCATATTTCCATACAGCCACCGGCCACCACCACCGGTCGCCACCTCCACTCGATACCCAGCAGCTCGCCCAGATTTGAATCCGGCATGCGCAGTTCCGCGCGCAAAAAGGGCGCTTTAAAGAGGTTCTTATTGGCCATGGGAACGCCAGCCCCACTCCTTATCGCGTGTACCGGCTACCTAACCTTGCGAACGCGGCACCCTTCTCTCTTATCGCGTCTCCTCTCCCCATCCCGCCCCCGCGTCGAGCCTCACCCTCGATGCACCCTCTTCCTCGCGTACGTTCCTTTTTTTCGCGTTCTCTCTGCCGTCTTCCCCTTCGGCCACCCCACCCAACCGTTGCACGACTCCCACGTCTTCGACTAGGAACGAGCGAGCGAGCATCCCCTTGCATCCCCTTTCTTCTCCGCCACTGCCGCGTGCACACCTCCACCAGCCCCCGCGTGCACACACACGCGCGCGCAGAGGGAAAGTGCGACAAGGATAAATAGCGTCGAAGGACGAAGATGAAAGGGAGGCATACCGAGAGGGCGAGGGTGGTGGCACGAGGGGGTCGAGACGGAGAGCGAGCCGGTATTGATTTTAATGACGCCCCTACCTACGCGAATTCACGAAAGAGGCGCGAATAATATCTACGCGCTCTGATTCCGGGAGTCGAGACCTTAGCGAAACTTTATGGGAACGTTTCTCCGATTGTGAGTGCCGTATGCATCGAGAATTCGAATGCTTCTCTTTTTTTCTGTTCCACCTTTCCTCTTTTCTTTTCTTTTTGCTTCTTGTTATGCACGATGGTTGGGGAATAATACGATTAGCAAGTGAGGTTATACCTGTTATAATGTGCTTAATTCTCCTTCGGTCGAATAAAGGGTTCGTGATAAAAAGAGAGGACGATCATATTTATGTATGACACGCGCGCCAGAGGATAAAGGCACTTGCCGAAAATCGAGGTGACTCGAGTGCCACTACACGGAAGGGTGTTCAAATACCCATGCTCGGGACCCTAATCTGAATAAGTCGAACCCTTTTTCCCCGAGCGCGAACCCTCCTTTTTTATTCATCGCGTGCAGGTATTTGCATGACCGGGGATCGCAGGTGCCGTTCCCCTCCGCGTTTCTCATTCACGTTGAATGAAACGAACCTGCGAGGGCAAAGGGGTAACACCGGCGTGTGTGTACGTTATATGGAAATGGATTCGTGATGGTGCACCATTTGCCCGTCAAGGCCGGTGATAGATCCTTAACGCTGTCTCGTCATGTGTTGACTCAGTGAAAAGGTGCACCTGAGTGTGAACTCCTGGTTGCACAGGTGAAATTATGCCCGTAGGGTTTAATCGCACGAGCTTCTGCGTTCGTGAAATTATGCGCTCGCGTCTTTCCACGTTGAAACCTGTTCCTTTGAGAGTAACTTTCGAGAAAGTGTCCGACAATGCGTGATCGTGACGATCGTCATTCCATCTTGTCGTTCTACGGTCGATTGGTGCGGTTTTTTTGAAGGCACCCGGTAGAGACGAGCGGCGAGTCGGTGCCTCCTGACCCCATGACCCTCTCACAAACCCGACGACCTGTCTATACGATGTATACGTGAATTGCAGGCTACCATTCGGCCACCTGCGGCTTCTGACATCTCAAGCAGCATCGGTAGTGACCGGACGAACACCTCTCTTTGCACGCGCGAACACATTCTTTGACAAAGGTGTATTATCCCTCGCCCTTGGCTTTCCTGAAAACCTGTTTGCAGCCGCCGCGCCGCGACGCCTTTGTATTCCCCACGCAACAAGTCACAACGTCGTCAAAATCGTAAAGGACAGAGCCAATCTTTGCCCGTTAATTGCTTCCCACGTCTACGCGAGAATATTTTATGCGTTTCTCTAGCTGTATACCAACTCTGTTTAAAGTTCATTCCACTATATCACTTGCATCGCGAATTAAATTACACGGTGAAACAGGTCTGTGTCACGAAGTTATTATAACATTCACAATTCGTCCTGGCTGAAGTATCTACTATTCTCTATTAGTATTAACAAATTTTAATGAAATATCAGAGTACAAAGGGTAATGTCATTTACCGATATACTCTTACAACCAAAATTCTTGATCAATCGTTATCCGCGAAACATTCTGTTTCGTGATGCAAACGGGTTAAGAGGAACGGCTGAAACCGTTGAAACACTCGTGTTATGTATAATTCGAGCGATTTTTCCATCGAGTCTTCGACCTACATTTCCCAACTGTAACATTCGTTAATCAATTCTTCTGTCGGAGGGTGACGAAGGAGATTTCGGTGAATGGTGAAATTCGAACGAATACTGCGATTCCAATCGAAGATCGTCGTTAACCGTTACACTTTGGGTTTTTTTCGTAAAATGGAGAAGCAAAGAAACGCGAGATTCTTCTGACGTGCCCCCTGCGAAAATTGTTTCGCCCCCCCGAAGAGATGCTTTTTTTTCGACGATCGACGATTTGCCACCCTCCAGCAATAATAAAGACCGCCCATTACGCGGGAAATTAGAGGTTTTGATTCGGTGTTGTGTGCGTGCGAGCAGCGGGGCGAACGTTTATTTCTATCCGGGAAAATTTTAACTACCATTCGTCGGAGATTTCGAGGAGCCAGGTGCTCCAAAACACCATTTCCCTTTGATGATTTGTTGGGACGCGGAAACTGGGCCAATCTCGATAGGATTTCTCGCCAACTTATAAATCAAATCTCTCTTTAGAGAACCCAGGAATCTCGGCGATTCACGATGTATGTACGTTACAGAAAAAAAAGAAAAAAAAAAACAAAACGAAACAGCTCCTTTCCGTAGTCCTTGCACGAGGTGTGAAAATATTTTTTTCCTCTTTAATTCAATTCGTGCGCTTAACAACAAGTACGCGTATCTAAATTTTTTTCTTGCGTTTTATATATTTTTCGTTTATATTTTCTAGATGACATAAAGAGCAATTCAGTTCGATCGCTGATCGAGTTCAGTCCTTTCCTATATTTCGTAACATTTTTTTCATCGATTCCTCTCCTTTCATTGTTCATTCCTTTTTTTCTTTTGTTTTTTTTTTCTCATCCACTTGCGGAAACTCGAGACGCATCCATCGGCAATTGTTCTGCCCGCTTTTTCGCGCGGAGAAAGTTCGTAAGAGGCCGAACTTTACTGGCCCTCTATTCTCGCCGAAAACAGAGCTCGTTCTATTCTCTGTCTCTTTCTCGTCCCTCCCTTGCCCTTCTAATTCAGGTTGAACGATTGTTCGAACGACGTTCAAAGGACTGGTAATTTTACAAAAAAAAAAACAAAAAAAACAAAAAGAAAAGAAAAGAAAAAGAAGAAGAAGAAGGAGAAGAAGAAGAAGAAGACGTAGAAAAAAATCAAATAAACTGTAAAATAGACGGTACTGGATCGTCCAGGATCATGTTTAAGTTTTCCCGGTATTCCTTCATTTACGATTTACCAAAATCATCGTTTCACGCTCGTCCTCGAAAATGGACCTAGGTAGCGGCGATATCGATCAATGCGTTACGACTCTACTAATTGTTTTTACGGTACGCTGTTCCATTCACGAAGAGAAATCCTGCAACTTTTTTTCGTGTTTTTACGACGGGTGTATTCTTCCGCTCTGGGGTTCCGAAACACCATAGCCCGTGGACCATTCTTGCAGTCGTCTGTAATAGTTCAAAGCATCGTCCGAGTAAAAAAAAAAAAAAATCATTTGAAACTATTGGCCAGACGTGTAGAGTAGATCTCTAGTAGAGAAACTAGACCCTGGAATTATTGACTGTCAATAGGGTGATATACTCGGGAACAATTAAGACAATTGGTTACGCAAATCCATCGTTCAAACCTGCGTGCGCAAGGTTTGGAAATCGATTTCACTCGGAATCTACCTACCTACCGCGCGCGAGGCAAAGGAAATTCAAAGGGCGTTTTTTCGAAAAGCGATTAATTCGTTCGGGGCGCCGGGGGCGTGAAATCGAAAGCTCGATTTTCGGCCCGCGGGGATAATAATGAGGTTTCGGTTTTTCGAAACGACGCGAACCGGTCGCTCGTGGATCAAAGAGAGCCGACCCGTAGCCTTCCCCTATCGTCTTTCGCAATTTCAAGGCCTTTCCAGCGTCGACTTCCATTTTCCGGACGGTTCCCTTCTCACACTATTCCGACCA
This sequence comes from Frieseomelitta varia, assembly GCF_011392965.1. Classification (NCBI taxonomy): domain Eukaryota; kingdom Metazoa; phylum Arthropoda; class Insecta; order Hymenoptera; family Apidae; genus Frieseomelitta; species Frieseomelitta varia. The sequence continues at coordinate 233,993 of NW_025110682.1, forward strand.
CCCTTTTACGACTAGAAAGGAACGCTTCTCTTTTACCATACGACGCTCGGGGACGATAAGCAAACTCGTTTCCACGATTGCGAAATACCTGGTTTTGATCTACCTTTAGTAGCGTTGCTTTGTTAAATATTCTCCCCGAGGTCTTCCAAGTGGACGGACAAATTGGTTAGGGGTTGCAGAATATTTAGACGATGATACCTTAGATCCTTCTCGTGTTACAGAAAACTTTATGTATCAAAATTATTGTGAGAGAGATCCTTTTATATCAAACAGAAATTTAAAACGATTAATTTCTCCTCTAAAAGAATTTACTAAGTCCTCTTTACGTAAAATGATTCGAGAGAAAGAGAGATCTTTTTATTAATTCCTTAGAAAGAAGCCTGAAGTAATAATTAATTTCTTCGTTTGCAGAATTTACAAAATTCTCTTTACATAAAAATATGACAGAAAGAGGTCTTTCCGTCTATCGGAAAATTTTTCTTACATCACAAGAGGAGAAATTGCGCGATCGTTTTATATCGAAGGGATGACGTAAGATGATCCTTTGCGATTCATATTGAATACTATGAATACGCATAAACAAATTGGACGCGGTGTCGTTGCAAGTTGGCAACGATTCTCTGGGTCGTTGTTAAGTCAGCTCGGTTTCGCGGAAGTTTTGAATTAAAAGAAACGGAACTCTCAATTCTCAACGGAGTCGGCCGGTCGTGCACTCGCGATATCGTAGCACGCGTGACAAAGCGCGAGCAAGCTTGGTAATTTTCCTGGCATTACGCATGTGAGTGAGCATAACGTGTGATTATAAAATAAGCGGTTCCTTTTGTGGTAATTATCGGGTCAAGTACAGCCACCAATGAATTCGGAAGAACGACATTATTATGCCTGCACCTTCCTTTTACTGGAAGTGTTGGCATAATTGATGAAATTCTTCAAAGTATCAATTTAAGAACAATTTAAAGAACTGTTCTTCAACATTTTTTATTTTGTTTTCTAAAGATTCCATTTACATTTTTTTTTTTATCAATAATTTCTTCAACAATCTGATTTTTATTAGTATTTATGAAAGAATTGATTTATTAAAAAAATCGTACTCTAACATTCTTTCCTAAAATATAAAACAAACAAGAGGCAACGTACACTTTGAAATTTCATCCACATCTTTAAATAATTCTTTTATTTTGTTATTGAAATTGTTACTTTAATATTTGTATAATTTTGTCATTTTCTGATTGTGCAATGCCCACTCAAGACATTTCATGAGAATCAGAACTTTTCTCATTGCTCTGAAACGTATATACCGAGTGAGCCGAAAGTCCCCTTATCCCCCGAAAACGTCAATGAAACATTTCATCCTCTGCGTTCTCGTAACGGTCTTTATTCTCGCTCTTCTTTCATTTCAATTATACGAAACGATTCAAAAGGTCCAAGTAACGTAGTGTCTCACGTCAATCTTGATCGCTCTGCACTACTTAGGGCCCGGGATTAGGCAATAAAAAGTGGGCGCATTCTTAGCGTTCGCGATATTTCGACCTCTGGTCTCGTTGTCGTTGCCGCTCGCGATTTGCCAATTGTCTAACGCGAGCTCCCACCATCGCGCGCGCGGCATTCCAACCATAAGCCCGCGTTTCCAACCGGTCGCGCTCTGGTCCCTCTTTTTCTTCAAACGCTCGCCCCTTTTATTCCGCGGAATATTCACCGGATTAAGGTAATTGCTAGCTCGCTAGCGCGGCGTAAGCGCCGTTCAGCGCGCATTCCGCGTGGGCCGCTTGCATACACGCGTGCAACCCGCGTCCGTGCAGGCGTGAGACCGATTCACTTCGTTACGTAACTGTCCGTAACTGTTTGCTTGCCGTAGCGAACGACAGCGGGGACACGCGAAGCTCGCAGCCTCGAAATTTGTGGAAAAATTCAACGATGGCCTGAATTTGCTCGTCGAAATTTATGTCTTTCGCGAGACTTTTGTAAAATTTCGTGGCCTTGAACAGTGCCTGACTAGTATCTTAGCTAGATTAGCAAACGATGCAAGAAATTTTCACGATTGTTGTCATTCACTTCAAATGGATTGAGCTTAATTGTTTCCAAATGTGAACGTGACGAAGCTTACTTTTGCATAACATAATCGTGTCTAAGAGATTGAGAAATCCAAGTAAAGAGTAGTACAGATAGTATAAAGTGTCTCATACAGTCGATTGCATCGTTGAAATTTATACATTTGCCACGCGATGGGAAGAAATTCTGCCGTACCGCTATACCAAGGAGAAAAATGAATTTATTGACACGTAAGACGGCTGCACTTGTTTAAACACCGGCCTTGAGCCGCGAATCGTCACCGGAGTGACACGCAGTTCGCGAAGAGGCGTTCCCGACAAACGAACGTTTTCGCGTGAGCAACGTTAAAGTCGCGAAATAAAAACGTATTCTTAGATTCATCGCTGTCACATTTCCTTTGTAGCATCTCGGCAAACTTGTCGTCAAACAAATTGCCAGGAAAAGGAAACTTCGACGAGACCAAATCTTAGAAGCACCTGGCAGAAAGACTTGATCCAGATTTTATTAAATTTACTGTATTATGTGTCAATTGACAAACGATTTAAAAGTATCAGTATATAACAAAATCTTAAACTCGTTCGTAGGTGGAAATAATTCCATGGAATTTTTATTCATTCTTTGAACGTTCTGTTTGGCGAGCTCTGCTGCTCTACTTCGTCAGCTCGACGAGCTCTATTAGTCATCCTAGGTTTAAACGTTGCTTGAAAACGAGCGCTCCAAAATCTGTGGGACACGTCGCGTGTAACATTGGCATTTGGCAGCGGGATATACTGTTTCGTTGGTGGTAATGGAGGCAGTATGGCAGCGTAAGCGCCAGCAGTGGTAGCGGCTCATGGGGTCGAGGTCTAAGCCGGCGGTGTTGGGTTTCACAGCGATATCAAGCGTAATATAGCACGCGCCTCAATTCAATCCAGCTGCCAGCCACTGTCACACGTAACGAGTTGCACTTTAACGACCGGAAGGATTAATTCCTCCGGACGAAACTTGCCCCGCCACGTTTCAAAATCAGGTGTCCCGTACAATCTGCCAGAGTCCAAGTCCCAAAAGTCGCAATTCTTAAATCTAATTTTCTTCAATCGTACCCTCGAAGCTCGAGGAAAGTCGGGAAAGTCAAGAAGTCGCAAGGAATAATTGAAATTTTAAAACTGGAAAATTAAATAATACTTTGTACAATATAAAAAATCTACATGTTGTTAATACACTAGCAGTTGTATTATAAAATAGACGTGCGAGTTAACAATTGTACAATTATCTACAGTAAATATTAGAGCGTGATATTACACGATCAATTCAACAACGTGCCCCTCTCTCGCTGACTGGCTAAGTTTTTAAACAATCCCGAGGAGAGTTCCAACAATCATGGAAAACTCGATAACGAAACGTAACTCGTAACGTCGTAAGAGTTCCCAAAGCACGCTCTACCTCTCCACCGACAAAGTAGAGGTAATTAAGCGGGCAACCTCGCGCGCGTTTCTTATTCGTCATGGTAACAAGATTCGTGGAAGAGATGCTAAGTGGCCACGACGTAGAGAAACAAGAAAGAAAGAAAGAAAGAAAGAAGAAGAAGAAGAAACAGAAGAAATGATCCCTGCCACGAAGTCCATTGCGTGCATACGAGAGACCAGCAAAAGGGGCTGGCGAAGGGGGAGGAAGAGAGCCGTGCGAGAATACGAGAGGGAAGATTCGTTGTTGTCGGTTGTCGGTGGCACGATAATACTCGCCGACCGCGGTGGAATCGCATGGTAGCGTTACGCAGTTGCGTCGCGTGAGTGTGTACGCACTGGTGGGCGGTAAACATCAAAGACACGTTGGCTAGTTGAGCCACTTAACGTCCTCGAGTTTTCACATTAGCGAGGCAAAAGACCGAAAGGCTGATAGTCAGCGGGTACGGACGAGGAGGAGGCACGAGGTGGGGTAAGACGTTCGAGAAAACCGCGATACGTTCGCGAAAGTTTGTATAATAATGACGCGTGCAGCTCTGCATAACGAAGAGCAGAACGGAAGGGTTCGAAGGTTGAAGGTTGCCTTTTCCGTAGCGTTGGTCTCGTTACGGTTCTGTGAGACTGTCGAGCGTTTAAATCGTTTCGAATATATATCGTACGACGGAGAAGTTCGAGCCATTTTTAAATAGAGTTCAACTGTCTTTATAATCTTGGAACTCTTGAAACTTTTGAAAGTCTCGATAATCTTGCAACTTCTAACCTCGATAATATTGACAGTCTTTGGAACTTTTGGAAATCTCGTCAAGTCTTGATAATCTTGGAGGTCCCGCGAGTTTTGAAGGCCTTGGATATTTTCATCGGGTTTATTGAAAGAGCCGGAACTTTTGACTCGAACTGCATAATGCCTGTGTTCACGTGAGCCACCAAGTAAATGCATTTTCGATATCTCGAACTCTCATGATTTTCTCTGCTATTCTCCGTCAGAATGATGCACCGTAACAATCAAAGTGCTTGCAAAGTATTGACTAAAGATGCCAAGCTTCAACGGTTCATCAAGGATCTTCGAGATTTTCAACACTTTGCGGCTATCAAATCGTACTTGATCGAAATTTTACGGTATCTAGCAGGGGAACCGAGAAAGAGCAACCGAGCTGAACTTCATCGAATTATTCCGCTGAGAATAAGTTGAGATGCGTGTCTCGGTGTCTCGATGGCCGGAGAAGGCAGTTCCTCGAGGATGATTTCGTAGGGTGTTGCGATTTCCACGAAACGAGATCCGCGTCGAAAAGGAACGCAGCGATTACGGATGACCGCAGCGAGTCTCGCGTGTCGCGCGCGCATTAAGACCGGGATGCAAGCAGTCGTTGTCAAGATACGACCGATTCACCGCGATCGCGAACGTGATCCGAGTGAAATAGGAATCGCGTTTCCAGCGAGCTCGACAGGGTGGTTTCGAAATTATAGCAAGTCGATGCAAACGCCGAGGAGACCGAGGGGAAAAGACGGGGCGGTTATCGATGTTTATATGACGGCCGTTGATATAATAATATTGAACGACAAAGTGAAAAGGAATATCTCTGCGTCTTCGACCTTCTCGTCTCTCTTCTGCATAAATATATCGATATTTGCGTATTTTTTTTTTTATTAAAAAAAAAAAAACGATATCGTAACTGTTTGCAAAAGCAAAGCTTTGTCGATGTAAACTCGGGAGACGATGTTTATGACAAATATAATAAATGTCCGCAATCATAGAATACGTAAAACACGTACTTTATATATTTATGTAAATCCAAATATTACGTATACCATAAATGTAATCGTCTTTAACAATATTTAAGTTCATTTTCACTGACATAAATTCCTAAAAAATTTCTTTTCATGGATTTTATTCCAGTATTTGTTGCAAGATTGTTAATTAAAACGGATTATACCGAACGATAAAATGAAACGAAACCCAATTCTTTGAATAAATACATCGATATACTTTATCAGAAAAAAAAAAGATACCATAGCTATTACTATTTTCTCACAATACGCGTGCATAAATATGTCAGGGAAAAAATGAAGCGCCATACATCACCGGGGGTTGTTAAATACTCCGTGAAAATAGAACGCTAGATCGCGCCCCTATTTACCCTAGAAAGAGATCATTGGATGCAAACGAGTCGCAACGATCTTCCCGGCGATTCGTCACGGATCCTTGAACAACGCTTATGCAAATATCGTTCCCCGCTTTATAGAGGATGCGGAAGCAAAAAAATCGGTTTCTTTATTCGAGGCACAAAGGCACGAGGAACAGAGCTCTCTCTCTCTCTCCTCTCTCTTTTTCTTTTTTTTTTTTGGCGGCTTGACCCCTCTTCCCCTTCTCTGTTTCCCAGCTAGTGAAACGCGACAGTTGGCCGATCACATTTGGCTAGTAATTTCCAAAAAGCTGTCTGCCCGTTGGGCCGATACACCCCGATTTCCGGAATTGAAATTGCACCGAAGGGCCGCTCGCCTTATCGCGCTTCTCCCTTCGTTATCTCGACTTCTTCCTCCACTATTTTCGATTCCGCCTTTGTGAGAAACGCGAGTACGATTGTTCTCCGCTCGTTCCTCATCCGCTTTGAGTAACAGTCGTAACTTTGTCGTGAAACGCCCATTGAATTAACGACTACACGGAGATCTCGTAAAGTCGCCAATAAAAAGAGGGCTATTAAAAAAGGAGAAGACAAAGCTGTAACAATAAATGTAATTATGCAATATTACGCTTGAATCTTCTGAAACTTGGACATATTTGGAAATATTTGTCCAATCAAACAGGGGAATGTGTGATTTATCTTTGAAATAGTATCGCGAGCGTTTTTGTGCGTATACGTGAAGTTCAAAGGTGCTGGAACGCATACAACGCTAGCTCGATGTACATGTATAAAACATGCTTCTTTCAGATTGAAGCTTTAATGGCACACAGCTTTTTTACGATATCACGTATTTAATCAGACCGACTTCCACGTAATTTAATCCTACTTTTCTTAACGATTATCCAACAGTTTTGTCGTTTTATTCGAGATTAACAAGAATCATCGGAATTCTTGGAATGAAATCTCCACAGACTGTTCCATCTTGATTCTAACCTCTAGCCAAAAGAATAAATTTGCTTTATATTTTATTTCTTTCATTTTGTTTCCCAAATTTTCAAATTTCTTATATTTCACCGAGTGTTGCTGAGTTTCCTATTTGTCGATGATTTAATAAATCAATAATTTCCCTCCCTCGAACAAACTTTTCATTTCACGTACATCGATCCAGCTCGATCGTATCTTTTATCCGACGAGGCTATTAACGGTCCTCCGATAACTGAAGAATCACAATCAGACACGTTATTACGAAACGATCTTAAATCACTGGGCAAATAAAACGCTCCTCGTTTAAATAATCGAGGAAGTGGACGGACGCGGCAAAAACTCTTTCGTGGGTGTAACGCGCGAGCACGGCCGCGTTCTCTCGCGGCTCTATGAATGGCAAATAAGGGACCTCGGATCGGCAGCCCTGGCCAGTGTGCGGTTGTCTAACTGTCGGGGCCAGTTCTATCTGAATACAATGAGTTGGCCGAGCATAATGCATTCCTCTTAATGGTATTGCGACTCCTCGCGACCTCTTGCGTAGAAGCGCTTCGAGCTTGTGAAAGATTCTTCTATATATGTATATGTTCGTTCACACGCGAAACGTATGTACACACGTACGGTACTGCGCGTGTACACGGACGTAGAAACGTAAAAGCAGAAGAAGAAGCAGCGGCGATATGCGCACCGAGAGCGAGCGTCGTTTTATTAGATAATTAGTTGACGAGATGCGTGGGCGGATCGCACGGCACGCTTTGCGTAATGCATCCGACCCGGTAGATCGATCAATTGGTACTTTCTCACCGCAACGTGTTGCGAACACTCGCCGCAAGTATCGTTTAACGCGTTCGAGATGAATGGAATTTTTTCTTTTTTTTTTTTTTTTTTGTTTTTTTAAACTGTACATTTGGGAATTCGACGAAGGAAAAAGCGTACTCCGAGACTTAAAACGACAGATTGGCATTGAAAATTTGCAACTAGACTCAGCAGATTTTGAAATGGAAAATTGCGCATAACGCATTTGGGGAAATACTTTTTTATTTTTGTTCTTGAAAATTTTGTCAATTCTGTAATAAAATTCTTTGCATATTAATGACACATCAATCACTAAAAATTATGTTTCTTAAGGCCATGGGATTGGCAAGTCGAAATTGTATTAAGCTACCTTGATCGCGTTAATGGCTTCTCACAGCCGAGTTCCATATGTGCTGGACTTTTTCTGCAATTAACTTGGCTGCCTCCTCGCCGAAAAATTTACGACCCGCTCTTTTTGTTTTGGGGAAACGCGAATGGTTTGTCTAATTGTAATCCGTCGATAAATGGAAAGATAGCGGAAGAATCGCGGTGGATAATCCTGCCGGTTGATAGAGTCGTTCTGCTTCCATTAGCGTAAATTGATCTATTAATTCCCTTCGAGACTCTGCCCTCACAATTTTGGCCCGTTATCGGATTCATTTTCGTCGTTTTCGATAACTTTCTTTTTATACCGTGCCAACTCTCGATATCACGGTGTGACACGCGAATTGAAATCAAATTGTCCACGGCATTTTATTTTTTTAAGCGAATATAATAAATATTATGAAATTTGTAAGTGTAACGTTGCGGAGTGTAATATTCTCACGCAAGGAATTTTCGAGACGAAGCGCAGAGAAAGAAGTACGTCGATAGAAACTTTAACAAGATAAAATGAAACGGTCTTCCTGTCTGAAACTGAGGCTTGACACTGAAATTAGAAAAAAATTGGTGTGGACTCTACGCAGGGATGATTGCGCGGGGTGAAGCGCAGTCTGGTGGAGGGGTGCTTGCTGTACAGAGGGTGGCAAACTTTCGCCCATAAAGACTCGGCTGTCAATTCATCTTTCCCATATATATTTCACGTCAAAATATTGCAATAAATCATCGAGCTGGCGACGAGTAAGAGTGGCTCGGCTGAGAGAGGCGGAACGAGGGTGGAGGGATGGTGGCGATTCTGCAGCGAGTTAAGAGACCGAGGACAACGCCGTCGTCGGGGTCCTTTCGCGAACGGGAATATTAATCTTGGGAAAAGCACTTTTGGTATTTATGCACACCGTGGACGATCGTGGAAATAAATGATGCCTTGATGAAGATTTATGATCTCGTCTCGCGCTTAGTTGACTATACAGAGCTATAGAAACAGAAATTCTTGCACTCCCCGTTTCTTGAGTTTAATTCGAATAACCGCGGCAGAATTATAATGGTCTCAGATTTTCGCTAAAATTGAAGGATTCGGATACAGTTTGATTGATAACAAATTTTATTATTATCATTAACGCTCGCACGAATGTTAATTCAGTTGATTTTCACCTCACAAGTTTCAAAGTGATTTTAATTCAGTAGTCAGGGATTGTAGAACGTAATTGTGCGGACAGTAATTCTCTGGAAGAATTGGAGAGGAGAAAATCACGAGAGGGGAAAGATCACTGAAAATATACACTGTAGTTTATAAATGTATCTACGTGTGAGAAAGTTCGGAGCAGAAAGGAGCGACAGGAGTGTAGCTTCTTCTCGCGAGACAGCGCAACAAACGCGCGGCGATCGGGGCAAAGAGAAAAACTCGCGGAGCGAGAAAGGTCGGATGTATTGAGAACGGTGGGAGGAGGTCGTTGATGGTGAAAAGACGTGGTGGCGCGGGCAGCAGCAGAACCACGCTGAAGCATGGGGCTATTAGCTGGCAGATTAGCAGTTAAAATTGAAATTTGCACGGACAGTTCGATGCGCGGCGGCGAACGTCTAAAGAGGGCCCGAAAGTGCTTGGGGCCCGAAGATTAGAGAACCGAATCTGCCACGCATCGAGTTCCACCAACGGAACTCGCGTCTTTCGTCGTTCTCTAAATTCACTGTGTTCTTCATCTCCTCCTCTTCCCTCTTTGTCTTTCTTCTTCTGTTCCTTCAGGTATGAAATGGTTACGAGGTTCTATACACATACGGTGATTCACGAAAGTATTCACACACTTACGTAGTTTTTTTTTTTTTAAGAAGAGTCACAAAATTTTATTAATGCTATAACGAAAAACTATTACAATTATACTGTTCCGAAAATGCAGATATTGTAAGATATATTTATTCCAAACACGTGTCTAACAAAAGATTAGAGAAAAGAATTAAGATGTCATTATAAATATACAATAAGGTGGTAAAATATAGTTTCACTGAATGGTAAGGCTTGTTAACGTAACGAATAATTTCAGTGAGTGTTTGAACACTTTTGCAAGCAAGCTCTGGCAAATAACTTTAGAAAACGAAGAAAGAAGGCGTTCATGCACGTTTTTGCAAACGTGATTCAAACGATTAGCCGGTTCTTTCTTCATTCTCATTTTCTCCTTCTTACGTTTAATCAGTTCATCCTCGCGATTTGTAAGCTTAATGAGCGGCAAACTTTTGCCTCGCCATGGAAATCGGCACGTTACGCCGACGTTAATAACACGTAATCATTGTAATTGGCTGATCGCCCCGTTCTTTCGTTATCTGGTGCCAATCCTCTTTACGTGTTATTATATACAGGTTTGTAATTAACGGTAAGATCGAATCGCATAGTTAAACGTTAAAGAAATTGTTTAAAGAAACAACGAATCAGTCAAAAGTTTGAATATTTATATAACTTCTGTGTATGAAAAACATCTTCCAATATCATTGATTTCCTTGTCTAAAGTATTTTAATTTATTTTCATTTATTTTATTATTATTTAGCCAAAAATATTCGTTTGGTCACGAGAATATCAATCAAATAATCTAATTTACAAAAATAATCAAGTAAAATGAAAAAAGAAAATCTGATTCAAAAAGTATCTAATAAAATATCTGATTTTCAAAAATATTAACCTTCTTACTGCTAAGAAGGACTTCGTTAATACTCATTCTCACAAGTAGTTTCACATTTTAAAACTTCTGAAGAATGAACTTCCAACAGCGAGATGGACGCGTGGGACCGTTTATTCCCTCCCCTCCCCGACGAAGATCAGACGAATTTGCAAGTTATACCGGTTGGCTGCGGGTTTTATTAACGCTGGCATACCACGAACCGTGACTAAAAGGAACTAACGCGATACTCGGTAGTCGATCTTGCAACGAGTTTAGCCACCGTCCTTTATTGCCAGCGGTGCTTTTAATTGCGAGTCCCCTCGAAAATTCTCCTTCTTTCTCTCTCTTCTTTCTCCCTTTCTCTCTCGGCACGTAGCCGGTCCAGCACGAGTCTCCTTCTTTTTCCATTTGTCTTCTCCTTCTGCTCCTCTTTTCTCTTACCTCTGGCGACCGTGACGAAAGAAGGCAACGCGAATCGGATATCGACGTTTGAAAGTCGATCACCCAGTCGTTTAACGACCCCGGCCCTCGCTGTTCCTCATTCCGGAATTAATCGCGGATAATTCGAAGATAATTCGTGACTCGATTCAACCGTGCGATTTCCACTTAACATTTTGATATTCATTTTGGAATCGCTCCCCGATCACTCATCGATGGATGTTCGAGATGTTCGCGACCGTTAATTGCAATTCTCTTCGATGTTTGTACTCTGAGTTCCATTCGGCGAGGAACACCCACGATTAATTGTTAAGTCTATGCACGATTTAATACATCTCTCAGTCGTCGTTCGTTCGCGGTTCGTACGTGTAGGCGTTTTTCAGGGTACACGACGAGTCGCAGTATGCTGGATTCAAGCGTGGAATTTTCGTCCAGATTACACTCTCGATATACATATATCTGTATTACATAGATTGTCCAATATCTTAATGATAGCAATTGTATTTGCAATGAAAATGATGACTAGCGATTTTTATCCACGTTCGTACACTGGCGTGTAAAATTGAGGGATCACCAAACTTTCAATGACAAACTGTTGATATATATCTTTGTGAAAACGTCAAAATCGTGTGTAGAAAAACAGGAGCATGCTTCCTCCAATCGAAAATCTGACACACATGTCTAGACACCTAGAAAATTTCAGAGCTACACTAACAAAAAAATATATTCGACTATATAAGATTAACATGAATCTTTAATCGTTTAATATATTCGATTCACGTGCCATGTATACATTATGTATCAAAAGGTACCATTTTATGTCTATCTATTCTTACTATAACCGGTCAAATGACAGGCTATGAAATAAAGATACTCTCATACAATACAGCTAATTGTCAATTTGATATAAAAAACAATGCACGGAATAATAACTTTCCTTTAGATAAGAAGTTATATATTTTCATCTCTTCTATGAATAGTCGTATTAAGTATGCAATAAGCGTTGGATATGGTTCCACTAAACGTCGATGCTTACTAACGCAACGAATGATCGATTGTTCAAATACTTTAACGACTTCTGCGAAATATATATTATAAATAGAAATATAAATAAATAGAAATATAAATATATAATATATATTTATATCTGGAAAGATTTTTGTACATTTTTATATCTACTTCAAACTCGACCAACTATTCCGATTAATTTCATACATTCGTAATATACACGTAACATATTCGTAGACGAATGCTTTCGTGAGCCAAGCTGTACGCATGGAAAAGTGACGGAGAACGCGATGGTCAGCTAGGTATATACGAGGTCAGTGAGCAGCCGATCGTTTATGCACAGTGGCTTCTTCGTCGACGATAAAATTGCGGCAAGTGTGTCCGTTGTGGCTCGCTGTGTGGGCCGCAGTACCGCATATTCAGCGCGACACTCGCCATTAAGCGTACAGCTCAATACGCATTTATATGACGCGTTCGTGGATGGGAAAAGAGTAGGGACCCGCGCCATCCTGTTTTCGTTGGCACAACGCACGCTCTATTAACTCTTTGCCTTATAATCGAATCGCACGAAAACATACACGAGTACTAAAAATTGAGATACGGATTCGTTTATTCCACGTGCACGCATGTATTATATTTACGCTACCGTCCTTAAGTATATTTGGACTATAAGTAAGTTGGTGCAGCTAGATTATATCATCCATTTTCCATTACTCTTAGCCCTCTTTTTTTTTATTAATCTTGAATTTATGATTGAAGCATTTAAATTAACTTAATTATATACCTATGGTCATCTGCGATCAGTTCAAACGCCAAAATTAAATTAAAGAGTCTCAAGCTTCGAAGCGTACTTTGTACGTGTTATTTTTCTACGTATCCAAACATTTATGGACATATTAGTGATGGTGCAATTCATCAGAAACATCTCAAAGAACGTGAGGTATTATCGTGTCTTGGACGTACCAGACCGATAATTTTCGGCATCCGTGCGCTACGTATGTATATCTGCTATTGCGGCCAGCCACGATAAACAGGAAGTTGAGGTACGAGAGCACGTGCGTGCGTGCATGTGCATGTGCATGCGCACGGGCAATTTCGACGGGGTATCGTTCTCGTGCGCGAGTGTTTCTGCGTATCGCGCCTCGTGCAGAAACCTCTGCGTATCGAAGGATGCGCGCAGAGGAAGCCGGCCGTCGTTCTTTCTTCCTGTCACATCTCATTACCATAATACGGTGCGGTAATTACGACAATTAGCATGGTAATTAAGAAAATTGCCATTCGTCTTGTTTCCGCGAGCAGAGGAGGCACCGATCGTGCACCTAGCTGCGCGTGCAACCGAACTCTTTTCATCGCGTTCCCTGTCGTCTCTCTTCTTCTTTCCCACCTCCAACAAGCTCCTTTCTTTCACGTTCGAGCCGTTTCCAAGCGGTTTCCTTCTCGGACGCGCCGCTCTCCTCGGGCTTTGCATTCAATTAAAGCTTAATTAGTCAAGTCAAGACGCCCCTAATGACGCTCTCTGCTCTATTCCTCGGTCACGGAGACACACAAGCAAATGAAACCGCGCCGCCGAACCCTGCGCCACGCTATTGTTTCGCCTCGGAAGAGAGCTACTCCACAGCAGATCCGTTTTGCAATATCTCGCTAGCTCGTTCCAAGCGTGACTCGCAATTTTAATTCGCGCCCGATCGATCTTCACCCGAGGGAAAATGTCTCCGGTCTTTCTCAAATTCGTTCGATTTCTTCCCTCCGATTGGGTAAATTTATATAGTAAATTTTCTGTACACGGATCAAGATGTGTTCAATATCGAATCATTTATCTCCTTTTCTCCAACTTCGAAAACCTTGAATTACAATCGTGCAATCGCATAAGTGACAAGAACCGAAACTTAAATTTCCATTCCATTCTTAAATCCATAATATTTTTCTGGAAGCATATTTCACGAGACGACAAAAGGGAAAATGCAGCAACGTTTGACTCGGCGGATGCGTGAAAATGCCTGGAAGTCACGTGTGCGCCGCGCTTTCGATAACAACGGGGGGAGAAGCGAGGTATTGTGTCGTTTCTGCGATGGTGAAATTGGCCGTGCGGAACTGGAGAAGCAAAGGCAAAGAGAGACACGGTTGTGCGGAGGCCAGCTGGCCTCGTTTCACATTCCGCGGACGTAGCAACCCCAAATTACCCTATTCTACGCCCCGGTGTCCAGGCTGCACTCTCTTGACTCTCTGCAAAGCGTTTTTCGTCGTCGCGCGTCGTCGTCCTCCCTCGAAACGTGCGCGAATCCGCCCTCGCGAACGTGCCATCCACGTGAAAGCTGAACAAGTTTACGACACAGGATTCAAATTCAAACCGTTTCTGCGTCAGGTCTGTCGTTTCATTAATTTATATCAACTCGTCAATAATTACAAGAGAAGAATTGACACTCGTTCATGTTAATTTTTTAATGAATGACGTCGATGTTTCATTTTTTTCTCTAACTCACGTTGATTCTTTTTTTCTTTTTTTCGTGTCACAGACGAATTTATATAACGTAATCTATACATCATATCACCCATGATTTTGTATAAAACGTTATTGTGTGGCCAACGTTTTATTTACAACTGAATTGTGTTCGTGAATTTTGTATAAAATTTATATTACGATTGCAGAGGGGAATCTCGGGAATTTTCATAATTTATCCTTTTCACTGTTATT
>NW_025110682.1:249401-266560 GCF_011392965.1 Frieseomelitta varia
AGCTGTTAGAGAAAATTCTAACGATTTATTCTTCGATGGATCGTGAATAAACAGAATTGTGTTTGTGAATTTTGTATAAAATTTATATTACGATTGCAGAGGGGAATCTCAGGAATTTTCATAATTTTATCCTTTTCACTGTTATTTCTTCTTTCGTCTGTATTCTATAACTATCTAAAGTTTGAAAAGCTTTAATTATTTTATCATTTTTATCTATCAGAAACTACTGCTTCTGATTTTTCTATATTCTATACCTTTTGTATCCTATTCATATTTTTGTCTTCGACGAGTTGAACTTGAAACAAACAGACAAAACAAGTAAATTAATCTAACGTTCTTCACTGTATATCTCTTCGAATAAAAATACTTACGAATAACAACGATTGATTAAGAATATTTTTGTCTTCGACGAGTTGAACTTGGAACAAACAGACAAACAAAACAAGTAAATTAATCTAACGTTCTTCACTGTATATCTCTTCGAATAAAAATACTCGAATACGATCACAACGATTAATTAAGAATATGAAATCGCTAAAGAAATAACAATGATCGAAGAAATCAGTTCGAGCAGCCAAAGAATGGCTCCTAACCTAAACCATTTACGATTCATTAGGATCAGCTGTTAGAGAAAATTTATTCTTCGATGGATCGTACGTCTGGTCCACGGCAGCGTTACGATAGCGTTAGACAATTCCGTGATTAGGTACGAGGTACGTGTCAGGTAAGGACAGGACGTCGCCAGGTGAATACACTCTGTTATAACTACGCGCGTAGCTGTCTCTCGGAAGGCAGCGAGAGATTTCGTTCGCCGATAATACATGCGAGCGTACAACAGACAGGGAACGGTAACGCGTGTACGTACGGATGGCGAGAATTTCTCAGAATGCTCGCTCGCATGCAAACGCGCATCGTTTCTCGGAGTTTCTTCGACTCTGGCCGAGGTCTAAGAGAAACGAGCCTGGCCACCACGTCTGGCAACGTTCCTAAAACCTTTTCTGGGGATCATACTGGCGTAATATTCCTCTCTCGCCGATGAATTTCTTCGAGATCTCGTTTCTCTTTGTTCGAGCAATCTCTTCCTCCCGAGGTCGATGCTTCCGTTGCAACGGAACTAAATGCTACATATGCAATAGCATTTTGTTCTTCTTTTCCTTCGAATGTCGTTCTTCGTGACAGACAAAAGATTTTTATGGGTATTTTGTCCATTCACGTTCAATTGTTTATATTTCTAACATTGTAAACAATTTTCAACATTGAGTCAACAGACACTCTGAGTTCTCCGATACGAGATAAATAAAGAACGAAATTTTATATAAGCGAAATTTTAAATTTTTCAACGCCTACTCGCCTTTCCTCTCCTTGATTCGTCGATGAGCAAGACTGTAATATTAGCGATTCAACAGACAAACGATACCGTCCCATATTCAGTATACCGCTCTATACCTGGCTATTTTCTTTCCGCGATTCTACTCTCTTACAAAACGAAAAGGAAAGAAAGAAAAAGAAGAGAAGGCACGAGTTACAATAAAAAAAAAAAAAAGGAATCCAACGAGTAGGCGCTGTTCGACGGTACTGGTGCATGCAGTTAGCAAAGGAGGCTCGCCAAGAGGCTTTTTATATTGTTGCTGCAATTAGCGATATAATTAAGTCAATTCGTTTAATTTGTCGGGTTGTTTCCAGAGAAAAAAAAAAAAAAAAAAAAAAGAAAAAGAAAAAAGGGAGGACCGCGATAATTTCGTTCCTCGCATGGTCGGCGGCACCGCGCCGCAGGCAGAAAGGATAGCCAATTTGTGTTTAATTATTTAAATAAATGTGTATCGTGACGCGGTGGACGTTCGTTACCAGGTAAATGAGCGAAACGGTAACACGCGATGCTTGGCCTGGTGATTCTTTATGTAACCAGTGCACCACTTGCCACGAGTATCTATATAGCCTATTAACATTGCTCACGATCCTACCGATAGTAATAAAAGGGTTTTCTTGGAAATCTCCTCCCTCTCTCTCTCTTTTTCTTTCCTTCTGTTTTATTTTACCCATACCCATACCCTTCTCACAGATTTCGTCTTTCCTTCGTTTTCTATCTCGCACACGTCTCGCTCGAATCATCTTCGAGTCTCTGAGCCTCCAAACTCAAAGTTCAAAGTTCAAAGGTTCTCGTAATTATCCCACCATTCGAGATTATGCAAAGTCCCGAGCGAATTAGCGAATTGATAAACATCAACACTCAGTCGATCGGATGTATGTACGATATATCTGGATCTACGAGCCGTGATCGTGAACGATAGAACGATATCGCGCCGGTTCGAGCAACGATCCGCCATGAATCGCGGAACGCAACTAGCCGGAAATAAGTTATTGACTCGGTGGCTGGAAATACGTTGGCCAGCCGAGATCGAGCACGTTCTGCCGATTCTCGCTTTTCGAATAGTCTCTCGTGTCTCGATTTTAGAACAGTCATGCAACGTGATTCAAATTATGTGTAAATTCAAATTATATTTCCAATGAAAATAATATTTGGGTCGCAGAAGATTTGCGGAAGATGTGCGTTTACGAGTTACGTTGAAAGCGATTGGATCAAACCTGAAGTAACTGTGTAGATACTAGAAATAATCGTATTTCTCGCGAAAGTGTTTATAAAAATTACGATGAATATGTTATATATGCGTTTGAAATATCATTAACATGACGATGAGGCTCGATCGTAAAGTTTCGTACAACATATAGATAGACCATATTTCAACACTATCAAATTTTGCATCAACGATGCATTTTTCACGTATGTGTTTTCTAATTTGAGTTTAGTAGAGTTTCAAGATTTATAAGAAATATAATCAAATTCAATGTTCAGTTATTTTAATAGATGACGTGCTTCAAGTTTACAACCATCAAATGCACACATATACTTATATGTATATATATTACAATTTAATTACATCATCAGTTACAAACTTGTTTCCAAAAAAAACATAAAATCAATGGCAATATAATTTCCTACGTATTAAAAACACATGACAAAAAAACGTGTTACGCTCAAACTCACCTACTCTCTGCCGCAAGGAGACACTATGCAAGTACGACAACTGACCCGTATCGAAGAGATCGGCAATACTAAACTCTGGCCGACTTTGCACGCTTGTAGAATCCATCCATTTGGCGCGCGATAATCAAGCAGAAACCGCTGGACTCGAACCGTCAGCTTGCGCAACGACCCGGCGTCATTTCGTGGAAAGCGTTCTCAAAGAAATCGTCAATAAGCACGCTCGTATTCGACGCGTCGTGCACCGATACCGCGTCGGACACCTTCCCAAGTCGACACGGTTCGATCCCACCTTGAGAAATACCATCGCCGATTACCATACGCGATACCACCGTCCGTGCCTGGCATGCGACGCGGCCGAACGTTAGGAAACGACTTTCAGCTTTCATTTGCATCATCCGTGGTGGTGGGTAGCGTTTCTAGATCGAAAATACGCCAGGGCAGCGGCGTTTTATTACGCATATTGATCGTACGACAACGATGCAACACGCACCGCGCCTAGAATATATCTGGCGCCTTCCACGGCCCCACGTGGCTCATGCATTTTCAGATCAATCGGCGCATTAGTGCCCCCGGATGCGTTCACCGACTGGAATTCCGTCGTTTGTCACAGCCGATGTACAAAACTTTCTCGCGACACCGTTCTTTCCCCCCTTTTTTTTCTTTTATTTCGCAAGTACGTCCGAGCCGATGCGTGCGCGCGATAAAGAAGCTTATCAGATCGCCGGAGGGCCGATGTCCGCCTCGCTCGCGAGTTTCTCATGGTGAAACCATGGTTTTTTTTTTTTTTTTTTCATTTTGAAAAACTCCAGGTTATTTTACTTCACGGTAGTTGAGACATCGACAGTTCGAGAAAACTATTACAGTCCATTAGAGTTTCACCATTTCATCTGTAGAATCTAACAACGGGAAGCAACATAATATAACGCTACGAATCGGATTGAGTAAACGAGGACGGCGATTGTTGTTGTTTGTTGCCGTTGTTTTCACGAACGTGTACGCTCCGTCGGTCCGCCGGGGTTCGTTTAAATTTAATTTTCCGGGAAGGATATAATTAATATAATTAATATAATTCTTCTCTATTAGACGATGATAGATAAGGCAGCGTGTTCATGAATAAAAGTGTTCCTATAATTTCTGTTCATAAACACAAATTAGCGGGGAGAAACGTGGAATGCTGGCTGCTGGCTGGTTGAGAGTGTGTGTACGTGCATGCGTACGTGTCCGCGCATGCGCGCTCATTAAAATATCTTCGGCATAATTCTTTCTCCGTTGGCACGATTCTCGGGGATCGTTGTTGCACAATTAAACGAAACGTGCGTGAAACAAAAATATATACGACTTGTGTATGTACGTGCACACAAGCCGACATACGCCGCTTAAGTGGCAGTCATTTTGTTGCCACCGTCTACCCGCCGTCGCACGATTCGTATCGCGCGCTCCACTATTTCATGAGAATAAACGCGATGAAAAAGAAAAGAGGGGAAAAGAGAAGGAGAAAGAAACGGAAAGACTTATTAAGTGTGAAAAAGGCGGGATACGACGTCTTCGGGAAAAATAAGACGATTATACTCTAGGCCTTTGCCACGCTGTTTCACCCCATCGCCCCATCGTTCGGTCGCATCGCATCGCGTCGCATCTTTGTGCTGAAATGTGCCGCGCGATGATTAATCTGTGTGAACGGTTCCCGAGCTAACGAGGGAATCAGATGGAAAGGAATTACAGCGGGGTAAAGGAAAAAGGGACGCCACTGTATCTTCATCCGCGGGACGTGTTTCTTTGAACGCGAGATAAATTTTCACTCGTCGATATATCCGAACGACAGTATATAGTGCTCGTAAGTACTTGCGAGTATTTCAGAGTGATTTGACATAAGGAATCTCAGCTTCCTCAAAAGTCAAACAGATCGTTTGGATTGTACAGTTTCTTCATCGAGTATGTCGTCGAATTAAATGAACCGTTTTACAAGTAGAAAATAAATTAACAAAGGGACTGAGGAAACAATATTTTTCGAATGAAATTATAATTATTCGATTATAAAATCGGACAAAATTTAAGACACTTTTAACGTTTACATGAAATACGATATTTTCGATGATGTTTCCTGTGTAAATGATACAAAATTTCAGTCGGAACATCAGTTGTCACGTTTCCTTAAAACGTTAACTGCCAGTCGCAACAGCGTCTAATTTCCAAGCTCATCTAAATCCTCCGACGACGAACGGGACAAGACGCATCCGCAAACAAAGGATATCCACGCGTTCAATTCGTGTACAGTTCGTCCTCTTCCCTCAACTGTCTAATTACCAGAGTCCGACGTTGTATTATAACAACGAGAAGCAAGTATTCCGGCCGGCGAGATGCGTATATTTAATTTGCTAAATTAACCGTGCGAAGGGAAAGGTCGACGTGTGCGCGGTTCGGTATTCGCGCGATGTGGAATAAAATCAATGGAATATACATTTTAATCTCGTCCCGAGACTTTCACGCCGACGACGAGGGGGAAAAGAACGAAGAAGGAGAGAAGGATCGTGAAGGGGAATAATCAGAAGAGAATCGCGCGACTCCGTACGATGGTGATAATGATTGTTATTGTTATTATTATCATTTATCATTATATTACCATCGTACCGATTCTTCCGTGGTTTTCGCACCGTCATTATCCGCATGAACCGAACGAGACGAAACAGTTGCACGACGTGCATATGTACATACACGAACCACAAGCCGAAGCCGCAAGCCAAGTAGGGGAACCGCGCGTTTGCGTGTCGCATAATGAATTACGCTTTTCCTGGATCATACGCAAACACCCATTTATCCGTCATTTGCATAATGCGACACACGACGCGTCGTTGGCTCTCTTCCTATTAAACTTGACGATCGCTGCGCGCAACAGGTCCGTTGCGTATCGTTGCGCGCTGTTTTGATTATCGGAATCACGTTGTTCCCGTCACGTTTAACGGTTTTTAATAACCAGCCTGTGTTTGTACAGTATAAATTTAATAAAAATCCGACGCGTCACGTTGTCTTACGTCTCTTGTTGAGCCAAGTACTTTAAGCGAGTTAGGTTTCGAGTTCAGGTTGCAGAAAAATTCGCGAAAGATGAATAGAGTACAGGGGAATATTTAACGTGTTATCTCACGAGTAATAGTGCTGAGTTAAATACCAGCGAATTAGATTTCGAGCACTCTTTCGGGTTGCAGAAAAATTTATAAAAGGTGAATGAAGGATTTAGTAGGGACTGTGGGAAATCCTTGCAAAGAAAAATTGATATCGAGCAGTTTCAAGAATTGAATATTATGATGAATTGTGTATATTTTTTATATACAGGATGATCCAAGTAACTTGAATATCTGAAATAATTTTTTAATTATGCGTCTAATGAACTAATCCTCATCCATGGGAATTATTTGCTGCCCTATAATATAAATTCCATAAATTGACATTACTATGATTGATAAATGTTGCCTCGTTCGTAAAAAATACATTTTTTAAAAAAAACTTTCATGAACACTTACTTGCTGCCAAAGCCATTTGGCAAGTTGTATTCGATTTTGAAAAGTCGGATCCGTGAAACTTTTGAAGATGAAGACAAAAAAATGAAGATGAACTTGGAAATTCCGAAATCCCTCAACACACAAAAAAAAAATTGATTCGCCATATATTTTGCCTTCCTTTTTATTTATATTTTGTTAATTGTTTTATGTTTGTATCAAACAATTTTCCAGTAGACACATACATTGAAAAGTTATTTCAGATACGCAATTTACGTGAATCACCCTGTGTATCATAAACATGTAAAAATCCACGGCAACATGTTACAAACGCTGTTTTTCTGATCTACCACAGACTTTGTGCCACGTTGCATTTCTCGCGACGAAAGCCTCGTCCCTAAATTAGAGAAACTGAATGGTGCAATCGCGAAAAACGAAACGAGAGACAAATGACTCGAAATGAGGAGGCGAAGGTGAAAAGAGACTTTCCCAAGTGGGGAAAGCGGCGGAAAAAATGAGAGTGCGCGCATGTAGGTTTTCCTCGTTACCTCGGACGTGTTCATAATCGGCGAACAAAGACGGAATACATAAATAAATTGCGTTTTACGCGGAGAAGTGGGAAAGTACGTGGGTCTGGTGGTCACGAGTCGCCGATATTTCACCGTCCGTACACGGGATCGCACTTTGATGCGCCGATTTCATCCTTTTTCTAGCATCTGCTGGCGAATCGCGATTTTCACGCGGATAGTGAACCTACCGCCGCTCGAACTCGAGCATCCTAATCGCCGTAACGGCAATAATGCCGACATGTCCGATGACATCTCGCCGCTCTGCTACTGCCAAGGACGCACGCCGCGTTTCTTTGTTCGTCAACGTTCTCACACTGTACACTGAAGAATAAAAGTTGTAAAATAAATATAACAAACAGTTAAACATGGAGTATTTTATAAAATTGAATGTCACTTTAAACTGCGAAGAAGACTCGTAAAATAGCCTACCTGGCTCATTTTGAAGCGTGAAATCTCTGTTTCAGCAGTTCAGGGTTTTCTTCGAAGATGTTTCAACATCACGTAACAACTGGAAAAGGAGATGCGGGGGAGGGGGAGGGGGAGGTGCTTTTCTTGAAAAGTTGTAGAAATCCAAACGTCTGTAAAAGCATTAAAACGTCTTCTTTTTTTTTTTATGACTAAATTTATCACGGTTATGAAGATTGAAGTTTCTCTTTTATAACAGCTCCTTTAAAGCTGCTGCTGAGATTTTCTGTTTTCCGCTGTTTTATTGAACTTTGAATGCCAGAGTTGAATAATGGCAAAAAAAAAAAAAAAGGATTCTGCATTTTGTCGGATTTTCATCTCTCCCAAAAGTTTAGAGCGTTATTAGGATTTTAAAAGGAATAATGACTTTGTAAGAAATTTTGTAAAATTGTATAATCTGGGGCAGGTGAAGAAATCAGACGAGATTTGGGATTTCTTTTCATGGCTTTCCAATATTCAATAATGTAAATTAATTGAAAATAATTGCAAATGAGTCAGTGTTTCATGGGCTGAATAAACATTTTACTTATGATTCGCGTCTCAAAATAAATACAATTACAATATCCGTATTTTTAGAAAAATATAGGAAAAGTTTAAAAATAAAGCGAAAGTATACAGGATTATATGAAAAAATGTTGCAAGCAAAAGTTGCTGTTAGGTGACTCACTCTGTATGTTCGTCAGAGGAAGACGTTGTTGGCGTTAGAAACAGGAAATACACGAAGGATTTTAACGGAACGAAAGTACGTGTTACGTGATAAACGTAAGGCCGTGGATCGTTATTCATACTTTTTATGAATGTATACAAACGAAAGCTGGGCAGAGATTGATTTCACTTACTGAATATTATAACGAGTGTTCCAACCGGAATATTTTATACGCTTCTGCATATGTTGCGCCGTTGAATTTTCCACAATTGCACGAATATCCGCAACACACTCCCATAAATAATGCATTTTTCTCAAACACGTGTTGGCGATTAATCAGTAATACGCGAGCCTTTCAAAAATCGAGAAGAAATCAACACCACTTTCTGTTCGTTCTTTTAAATTCCATTTACACGTATCATCGCAGAGGATTATTATTCCTTCAATTATCAAGAAATAAATGACTTTCGTAGAACTTCTGAGCGTTCGTTGAACAATCTCAGTATCGTGACTGTGTGATTTACGATATACAGAGACCAGATGACACCCTATCGAATGGCCCTACGAATGAATCCTAAGAAGTAAAGACCGCGAGAAACAACGTCTCTCGTTACGATCTAGAAATGATCGAAAAATGCTATGGAGCGAAGCTCTTTCTCGAGCCATCACATAGAAGCCTTATGTAACGAGCGATTTTCACTCGGTCGTTCTCTCGTCGAAACTTTCATACGTCGAAACGCAGCTTGCTGTTTAAATCTCGTTACATCTTCCGTATTGTTTCCGAGGGAAACGTTCGATCGGAATTAATAATACGGTTTTGGCGGTGAGACGGTGTAAACTAGACTCTTATAGACTCTATAGTTATTCGTAAATGGCGGGATACGAGTTTCTCCAGGCACATAACCATCGTGAAACTGACGAGCACGTAACGAGCATCAGGAAAATCTCACTTGCGAACAAGGGGTATTTTTATTTATTATTATTTTTATTTAATACTTGCCTACTAGGCTTAGGATGACTTCCAGTTTACATATTTGTCTTTTCGCTGTACGGTGGGCTACATTTACATCTATTTAATCGCGGTAGGAACTAGTATTCTGGTAATCTTATTTAATCTATCCTAATAATCTAATAGTCCATCATCAAAACAAAATGCAGATGGAAAGAACGCTTACAATATCTATTAATCTAGCCTCTAGTAATCTTATAGTCTTGAAGAAGGGACCTAAACTTGATTCAAAAGCAGAACAGGAGGAAAACTTTCACTATCACTTCCCCTTTCTTCTTCATTGCACGGACTCTTTCGTTCGTTTCAGTCACTTTGGTCTTTGTCCCCCGCGCGAACAGGGGTGTAAGATCCACCACGCGTTAAATTGACAGGCGACGATGAGGCCTGAAATTACATTCGAGGTTTCCTGCCTGCGCCAAAAATACATCGTCGTTGAATCGACGAGGAGAAATAGAACCAAAGAGAGAAAGAGAGAAACAATGAGAGAAATGGAGGGAGAAGGAAGGATCGCGTGGATCGTGCGTGAATGCCTGATCGATCGTCGAGCCATCGATCGCAGTCACCGAGTCGATGATCGCTCCTCCCGGTTTCTCAACGAATTACGCCTTGAATGCATAATAATATATCCGCGCTGCGCGGCTTCCAGCGAAAGGGCTCATTCCCATTCAGGCGCCGCGAAGACACATTTAGGCGGATTTGCATGCACAACGTTCGGTTTCGACGAGGACTGAAATAAACGCGCGCGAGCGAACACGCCGATCGATCGAGCCGCGAGTTTTTCTTCCACGAACGAAAAGATATTTCATCGTTTCACGTTCTCTTCTTCTTCCTCTTCTTCTTCTTCTTCTCCTTCTTGGTGAAGTATTTGGATCGAACTCGAACAGTAATTTGCAAGTGTGGTGCAAATCAATTTTTCACCATGGTATTTTGAAAATTCGAACTTCTATTTTGTTCTATTTTATGTGTGAATTGTATAAAGTACAAGTTTACAATGGTTCGATTGAATCAGTCGACACTGTTACGATTTATGGAACTTTTATGCTCATTATCCAGAAATTAACTCTTCTCATTTGCACCATTTTTGCATTAAATGGCTCATATATTCTAAGCTCGTTGTGAGCAATTTTTGAACACAGACTAGTTATCATTTCTATCTAAATTTTAAATGAGGTTTGAAACAGCTCTATCGTAGTTTCAAATTACGACTACTATCGTAATTTTATATTAAAAAAAGAAAGAAAAGAATAAGCATAATAATCTGAGATACAATTCTTTGTGAAAGATTGACTTGATCCCATTGCCTCTCATGATCCTGAACTAATGCATCACATTTATTATCGAATTCCAAACCCCTCTTTATCTCATCAAATCCCCATCGAGCGTGAGAATTTTAATTTCCTCATACTTTAAGTGTTATTCTACCCTTTCGAACTCCCTTTATCTTTCGACGTCGATCGAACTCTGGTTTCCTCACGGTTTTTACGTAAAAAAGTAATCGTCGTTAGAAGCTGATAGAATTAGGATTGTAAACGAAGGGGAGGGATAGGAAGCTGGAATAGCGGAGCGAGGTGATCGGAGATGGCCGGAGGCGTCGCGATATCGGCGTCGGAAGCCTCGGCGAATAAAACCGTATTATTAGAGACTCGATGAAGCAACGGGGAACCACCCGCAACCGGCTTCCAGGGACTCCGATTAATCGAGATCCTCTTCGTATCTATCCCGCTTCGTTTCATCCAGCCTTAGTTATTTCTAAGGATCCCATAAACATCCTAGAGAGAAGCGCCTTTCGCGGCACCGGATCTCTGTTATTAAACGCATATCAATCAGATGGCGCGAAAGTAAGAGGAACAGAGAGATAGATAGATAGAGAGAGAGAGAGAAGAGAGGAGGATTCTAGAGCGAGCAGTTTGATGCGCTTTTAAATGCGCCCCGCTTGATTTATCGACCCCTTCCTTCGATTTTCTGCGCAGACAACGTCCTTGAACAACGAAATCGCTCCATTAATTCCTTCATCAACGAGCACTGCCTCTCCATGGGTCCTTGGATCGTTCGAGCATCGTCAAGCAATGGTTATTGTAGCGTTACAATTAGAGTAGAGATTATTGTAGAGATCAATGGAAAATCAGTGATTCTGAATTTTAAGATCGAAAGTTTCAGTTTGGTTGTTCAGTGCTGGGCGTTTAGAACGGAAGGGAGTTGCCAGTTTGCGAATGTGAAAATTTGGAAGCTTCTAAGTTTAAATACTTCCATTTCGTAAAATTGGAAACTTTCATCTCGTGAGTATCGAAATTTGAAAGACTCCACTTTGCGAGTTTCCCAATTCGAAAGCATTGCTTTTGTAAATTGCCAAATTTCTAGACGTCCACTTTGCAAACGTTTTTAATTCGAAAGACTCCACTTTGCGAGTTTTCCAATTCGAAAGCATTGCCTTTGTAAATTGCCAAATTTCCAGACGTCCAATTTGAAACGTTTTTAATTTGAAAGCCTCCAGTTCGAAAGGTTTCCAAACTTCGGAATCCTCGTTCTATGTGAATTTGAAATCTCAAATCTGTTGATTCTGCAAATTCCAAAGTATCAGAGCATCTACTTCCTGCAAATCTCCAACTTGGAGAGCCCCTACGTCGCAGGTCCCCAAATTTCGAAACTCTCACTTTCCGAAATTCCTAAATTCCGATATCTTTGCTCTTCGAACTTCCAAACATCCACTCGACAAATATCGAAGTCTAAAGAGCTTCCGCCGTCTAACCAGTTTCCGAAACTTTGACCAGTCCCTTGAGATCGCGAGCTGGAAATTTAGACGTCAAACGGATCGACGATCGTTCGTGGAAACGTTCGTACGAACGGCAATCTGTCGATAGAAGGGAAATCAGAATCGGTTGGCAGTAATTGCCCAATCGGTGAGTCGCCGTGGTATCGTGCACGTACATCTCGTCACGAAAGCACGAGTGCTGCGCGGTCAACGATCGTGTGGCGAATCGTTTGCATGTGCAACGCGGTAATTAAACGCAGCCGTTAATTATCGTTCTTTCCCAAAAAGTTTCCACGACGTGTTGCTGGCGTGTTTGCCGAACCGATCGTCGTGTCGGACGTCGGCTGTCATCGGAAATTGTTGTTCGAGACGCGACGCGTGTAACACACATCCTCTCGAGAGCGCGTCACGCGAAACCATCCACGTCGTTAATTATTGCATCGAGAGTGCATGATGAGAGTGTTACACCACGGGTCAATCTCATCATTGAATTTCTTGGAGTTTATTCGATGCTTCTCCTTCATTTCCATTACGTGGAATGACTCGATGATATCAATTTCCTTGTTCTTGGATTTATTTCAAGACCAGGGAACGAGGGATAAGGTTAATTATTTATAACGTTATCGATATGGAAATATTTGATATATTTTATTGACTGTTTTCGTTCATATTACATTATATTTTCTTGCGACAATGTGTTTCGCAGAACACATAAATTCTGATCAAACAACGAAATGAATAACAACAGATTGTTCGACAATCGACTAGATTACTCAATTGACGATTAATCAATATAATTCTTTCTCTTGTTGAAATTCAAAATCCCTTGTTAAAGTTATTGTATTCCCCTAAGAACAATTTTTGGAGTAATTTGAATGTCTGTACATACATTGTCATTAAAGGAAATGATATGTCGTCGAATTCGTATTCGTATGATATAAAAAGAACTCCATTTGAAAAATTAAATTCTTCAGTTCTCAAACCTAGAATAGAATCAAAAATAATTTTTAGTACAGCTCTTTCATTTTTCCGCAGCATCTACCGTTTACGAGAAAAATCCGTAAACACCTGTATACTTTTACAATCATTCCTGGCTTCGGGCAAATGATCGAGAAAACGACTATTACAGTCTTATCGGTGAATAAAACGTTGAACAATTCCCTCGATACAAAACCAATGAGCCAATTTCATCCTCTCCTCCGGTTCGCATCTCACGGGAAAGTGTAGTTTCCAGCGTGAGAGTGAATTTCGGACAATTGAGGAGAGATAATCGCGAGGAGAGGGACAAGTGTAAGGGAAAAAGAACGAAAAGCTTCAGGTTCGCGAGAGACATCTGGCTGGCGACGCGGTAGGACAGATCCTTTAGGACGAAGGTACACGCGGCTGGTGTCCCAGCGGGGACATAGACAGGCGCGTCGTGTGGCAGGGATCGTTATCAGATTCGATGCAGCTTCCTGATAGTTAATTAACGAGTTCATTATGCACCCTCGCCCTCCGCCAGGGGGCCCTCTTCTTTTCAGAGTACCGTGCAAGTATCCAGCCCGAACGATCCGGCCTGGACGAAGTGAGGCATTACGGAGATCCCCGGTAGATAGCGACGGGCCCGGTGGGTGGCGCTATTTTATTGCATCACGACTCTCGAACGAGGGCCGCCGCGCCAGGACCGCCGATGCACTTTCAGAACTTTCGCAGACGCTCGTGAATCTTCGCTGGGGCTTGCACCGCGTACCCCCTGCTCCCGTCTCTCCTTCCAGAGGATTTCACGCCGCGAACGTTCTCCATGAGAATGGCGTGCACCGGTGGTTCATTGAGCCCGATGGCGAACAGGAAACGCAGACGAGTCATTCAGCGATTCCGAGATGACGAGGATCAACGAGAGAATCTTGAACGATTTGAAGGATTATCGGCGATGTGATTATACTGTGGACATTCGTGCAGAAACATGTTGAAATTGTACTTCGTACAATGTCATTGGAACCTAGATATTTTTCATCTATTAAGTATCACACTTTGATAGATATTTTGCGCTTTAAAGTTTCTCATAAATGCATAAAAATCGAACAGCTGTTTTGTTTATTTTGATTAACCCTTTATTGGGTGATTGAATGAAATATGTAATTCAATTCGTTCCAAAAGCTGTGAGAGGTTCAATGATCACGAAAGTTTGAGATACTTTGTCCTTAGGTTGAAGCTTCAATTTTGATAATTGTCTTGATTCTGTTCTTCAAATTTACGTTTACTAGAACTATAAATGTAATTTGAATGCCTGTCTCGCAGGAATTACAGTTAACTTCGGACATCAATAATTGTTTTGCATTGAGGTTTCCAGACCATCAGACAATTCAATAAAATTATTATATAACTATCGGATAAAATTTCTGTTAACTCTACTAATCTTTCTTGAAGATTTTTATCAAAGATTTTTATACCTGGCACTGTTGCAAGTTTTATTGAAAATGTCGATTTTAATCTCGTCTAGTACTATAATATAATAAAATGGAAATGAAACTTTCGTAATTATGTTTCGAATCTGACAAAGAGTA
Source organism: Frieseomelitta varia (assembly GCF_011392965.1). Lineage (NCBI taxonomy): Eukaryota > Metazoa > Arthropoda > Insecta > Hymenoptera > Apidae > Frieseomelitta > Frieseomelitta varia. The sequence goes on from NW_025110682.1 coordinate 263,917, forward strand.
AGAATCAAGAAAATTGCACGCTCTTTTGTTGAAATAGATCGAGATCTGATCTATGTTTTCATACGTAATTGTTAACAGATTTGATTGAATGTTTATTCCGAGGATACATTTTCAAATTAATTTCAGAATACATTGAATAGTTTGTAATTCTGAAGAATTTACAGAGTAACGGCCTAGTGTCAGAATAACGACGACGTACTTCAGAATTGCTCGTCAAACGTTTGAAATCTCTCCCAAAATGAACCACGCCGTTTAACAACCATCTTACTATCGTCTAAATCGCTCGTCCGCCTAGTTTGGAAGATCGTTCCACGGGCAGAGACGATGCAAATCGCCGCCGTAAAATCTGTCAGTCTCAAGATTTAGTTGAAAGGGGCCAAAACGGTGCGATTAACGCGCTGTTTGCGCATACCTAGGCCTAGAGTCTAGCCTAGTAATCACTTTAACTTAGTTGAAGACTCGCTAAAACCTTCTCTCGAAGGTCGACCTTCGAGAATTTCTAACATTCTGCATCCCACCCGTTTGGAGGATTCGCCCGTTCCTCCGGGCGACTCCCGATCTTCCGCCTCTATTTAATTTCCTGGAAAACGCCAGTCTCTGGCTTGCGGAGCCATCAATCACCCCACCTGACATGGAAGCTGTAATTTGGCTAACCCGTTACGGAGCCCTTCTCTCGCCCTTTTACCAAAGTCCTTCGCACCCTGCGACCGACTTCGTCGCGTCCACTCGTTTACGACTCCCTCGCTGTGCACACTGCGTGTTTCCTTCGTCGTTCTAGTAGCATCAAGGAAACCATTATCACTGGTAAACTGCTGTACTTCGACTTTTTTTATATATTCATATTAATCTATCTAATATTAACATTACAGATTGTGCATATTTATGCAATTTCATATCTTTTTTTTTGGGGGGGGGGGGATAATTGGGAATACGAAACCTAGATAGAGAATTAATTTTTCTATTAAATTTTAAACTTCAAATATTTTAAAGTTTTTCAATATCATTCGCTTTGTCAAGTTTTTCATAGGTGTTTTACTTTTTGGAACAATGTCAGTAAAGTATATAAAGGAGAGGTAAGGAGAAAATTTCTGAGACTGTTCAATTGTACGTAACTTACTTTATTTTACCATAATGAAAGCAAACCATAACTGGAAGAACAATAAGATACAGTACACCATTTATAAAAAGAAGCTCACTTTCTCTCTCTCTCTCTCTCTCTCTCTGTCTAATCTATAATAAATAAATAATTACCCTGTACTTAATTTATAATTTAGTGTAGTTACGTTTGACAATAGAAATAAAAAGAAAGAAACAACAACGTAAAAGTTAACCAGGGACCACACGTGCGCACCGAAAGGTCTAAAGCTCGAAATCATTCGAGCAGTTTGTCGGCGCAAATTTCACCGCGCTGGGGATTCCCGGTCAAGGAAGCGGCACAGTCTGGTTCCTTGTGATTATAGGGGTGGCGCTAGAGAACTCCAAATGATTTACATCCCGACGAGGCCCGGACTCTTCGTGGCCTAGTCCACTTCTAAATCTCTCTGCCTCCGTCCTAAATATCGTCGGCTAGACGCGACCCGTCCCTCCTGGCAACATTCAAATACGCGTCCCGCCATTCATAAATTCGTCAGCATATACGCACGAAATTACCGACGCGCCCCCCCCCCCCCCCCCCCCCGATGGAACCGCGTTCGGGATCCTCTTCTCACGAACCGCGTCCACGAACAAAAGAAAATCTCCACTCATTCCGCTTCGAAGAATTAATCGAACGTTTTTATTAACGTTTCGATCAACTGAGAATTTTCTAATCTCTTGAATTTCCCCTAGCCATAATTCTTAACCTCTTGCGCTGGAATGACGTACCACGCACTTTAAGAGAATTTTTTGTCCCAAAAATTGCAATGTTTCCTCAGTTTAAGTATATTTAAGCATGACCCAGGCAAAACAAATAATAAATTTATTTCACAATAATTCCTATCCAATGATATGATACCGACGAGTTCGAAAAGAGAACGATGAGTTATTGCATAAGGTTTGGTCACTCGTTATGGTCCGCAATCAGTCGCCAGCGCGAATGGTTAACGAATATAACGTGTTCGACATTTTTTTTAAATCGAGATTGCAATTTAAATCAAGGACCAATAAATGTTTATTTGCGAGAGTTTTTGAGGAAAATTGAGACTGCGAAATTACACAGATAGCACAGGAGCACGAAAACATAAAACGTAAAATAGAAACAACGAGTGGATTATCACATTAGTATCCTTGAGCGTGGATAAACATATGTACGTGCAGTATGTTGAATGTTATTACCGAGAATTTCTCGGAAATACAGAAAGGAAAATGTAAATACTGTCCGTAGGCGAGCAAGTGCGAACGAGTCGTAGAATATTTACGCTCTTCAGTCGTACGGGAGCTATCGAAAGCGTAACATTCGTGAAATACCGTCAGTTAGTATGTAACGCGTATTAATATAATAAGTGATTAAAATTTTGTAAAAATGTGTCGCGGGAGGAGGTGAGAACCAGCTGAAAAGTTGTGGACTAATCGAGTAATTTTTATAGAGCTTTTTAGAATACGTAAGACTTTAACATTTATCTATATATAAATAAACCCTCGTATTTTTCACTACGTTATTGTCTCT